>NC_051154.1:19865118-20064115 GCF_013339745.2 Dermacentor silvarum
GAATTCGTGCCAATTTCTTGTCAGCGTGAAAGTGCTTGTACACACACACACGCACACACACACGCAACGAAGAAGGAGGGGGGGGGGGGGGTCAGTATATAGCACGTTAAGCCCGGCCCACATGAAGCGAACGTTCACGCGGGCCGCACCAGCGCGGCGGAACGCCAGCGTGCCGCCGCCGTGCTGCACCCACATGCGGCGAAAAACAGGCGGCGGCCGCCGCCGCCACTATTTAATTGTGGCTAGAAACAGCGTGATCCCATTCCCAGTAAAATGCAGTGAAAAAAATAGTTTGATATCTGCGACTGAACCATATTGGTCGCGCCTGGACAGCTGTGATCAGTCGATCATTTTACGCGATGCGCGCAGCTTTTGTCGCCAGGTTCACTCTTCTAGCCTCTTTGGCTGGCTAGCCTATTCAAATGCGGCGGCAGGAAGTCGGACGCGACCGCGCCCTGATAGGTCCGCGCTGACAGCTTTCATTCGCCGCTTCCGGCGAGCGGTTGACCGCCTGCGAACATATCTAGCCCATCTTGATCGACGGCGAACAGCCGCCGGCCGCCGGGCGGACGCCGCGCGCGACCGGGTCGCCAGTTTTTCGCAAGAAAATCGCTCCATGTGGGTCGGGCTTTAGGTTGCTTTGAGATATTTCTGTCTGCTCCATCTTGCCCCTTTAGGCATTACGGCGGATGGCTTTAGCCTAACTCACCCCACCGAGTCCGAGTGGGTTG
This sequence comes from Dermacentor silvarum, assembly GCF_013339745.2. Classification (NCBI taxonomy): domain Eukaryota; kingdom Metazoa; phylum Arthropoda; class Arachnida; order Ixodida; family Ixodidae; genus Dermacentor; species Dermacentor silvarum. The sequence goes on from NC_051154.1 coordinate 19,865,850, forward strand.
CGGAAAAAAAAAAAAAAGTGTCAGCAGAAGCTGCGCGTTTGAGTGCGCAAGGTGACATTCATTCTTTTAAAAACGCCGCTCAAGCAACGTTTTGATGTTGCGTTTGTACTGCCATGCGTGCAGCTGTATGTTTGTGATTTTGCTTGCTTTTATTTAGTAATTTGTTTATTTCTTCGACCATTTTGCACATTCTGCGCGTGTGCTTATAATGTAGCACACGTTCTATTTCTATCAGTTCGCCTTCTGCAGTGTACCACTTCTTATTTGGAATTGACTTGGCAGCAGTTCTTGCATTACTTCGCAGTGCAATTGCATTTAATTTCATTGTGATATTAATTATATGGACACTCCAAGCGGATTTCTGTCGTCGCCTTGAGGTTCCGTATAATGTTCAAGGGCGATAAAATCGGCACCGCGTGCCGTATGCTGTATACGTCCGAGTGAAAGCGCGCGACGGACGCGCGCTTTCACCGAGAGCGAACGCACGGCGAAGAGCAAACGCGACGTCTTCCGTCGTGCGAAAAGCCGTGGGGGGAGGGGAGGCGACGTTTAACTGCGGCGCCAAACGCGTATCTTGCAACCGGGCGCAAGGGGAACTGGCGACTCGAATCTCCCACGCGAAAGGAGGAAAGCGGGAAGGCAGCGCGGGAGGGAGGAGGTGCGGCGTCTACTCTGCCGGCAACTGCGTACTTGTACTTTGCGCGGCTGCGTGCTGTCGCGCGCACCGTATCTTGAAAGCTATCTCCACACGGCCCTTACCTTTGTACGCGCCGTGCTTTCGCCGCTCAGTCTCCGTTGAAGCGATAGACCGCACGAAGCTTCGGTCGCTGCAGCCGCGCTTGCTCACGCCAGCGTTTTGACAGTAGTTGTCTGCGGTCATCGAGTGTGATCTATTCATGTTTGCTTGCGCGCGCTGACACCATGCTTGTTAATTCAATTAGTAAGCGAATGTGTCCAAGTTTATGCAGCCGATAGAACTACTATCCTTACTCCCTATAGCTCTCGACTAATTTGCTATCGCAATTGATGCTTCGCCTTTCGGGCGAAACTGCGTCTTTTTTTTTCTTGCAGAGAATTACTTTTATTTTATTTAGCTCACTTGGGTTTCTCTCAGATGCTACACTGATCTGCGAATTTTTATTGCGCTATAACGTCGCTTTTGGCCTGCATCCGCTGCGCTTGCATAAATAAGTGTAATAAGCTAGATGCCCATGACAGACCGCGGTGAACGGCGGCTGCTGTGTTTCTGCTGCTTGATTGCGAGGACTTGGGCTCTATTCCCGGCTGTCCGGCGGTGTCGTTTCGATGGCGTGTCCCACACTGGGTGCACTTTGCAGAGGTCGTGGTACTGCGAATTCATCGGAATGAATATTTTGCGGCAGTGGTTGTCTCGGTCGCTGAAATGTGTCGAAAAATGAGATAGACATACTCACTGAGTGAGTTATTCGACTTGTTTGTATAAGAACATCAGGACTAAGCCGGAACCTCTTTGTCGTTTACGTGAAAAAGTGCGTTAGTGCTGTGTATTGTGAGAGCTTGACCGGGGGTTATGCAGTCGAGCAGCAAATAGATAATCTTCGCTTCAGTGTTGACCCTCTCGCCGCAAACATTCCTCCGCAAACGTTTAAGGAAGCAGAGCACGTTTAAGCAGGTGCTGCGTCGAGCACGTCTGTCATGGCAATGCTCTTCGTTTTAGTACCAATGGCAGCTATGCGCTAGAAAATGGACTTAGAGTGTTCGTTCGTTCGTTCGTTCGTTCGTTCGTTCGTTCGTTCGTTCGTTCGTTCGTTCGTTCGTTCGTTCGTTCGTTCGTTCTTGCGTGTGTGCGTTCTCAGCGAGCTCCTTTATTGGGCATAACCTCCGTGTGGAATCCAGGTTGACTGCGGATGTCATGTGTTCACTAATGCCCCGGCGCCGTGACGCTATCGCTCCATCTATATCTCTATCAGTGCTCTGTACTGCGTTTTCGCTGCATCACGGCACGCTGTGCAGAGAAAACATGCAGCGTAGCAAGATTTGTGGGGCCCCAATTACGTTTCACTGGGAACAGCAGTTGTGGCCTTGGGAATGAGCTGAACGTGTCCGTTCGCATCACCACACTTGTGCCGCCGAGGCTTGTGACGTCGGAGACGCGCTGCTCGTAGCTGAAAGGGGAAGAGATCCTGGCGCACGGTAGCCGAAGAAGGTTCTTGCGTCCGATTGCGGGAGTTTCTAGCAGCGTGGGGAGTTCAGGGGTTTCGGGCGGGTCACTATGCCCATGTAATCTAAATACTTATCGCCACTTTAAAGCTGTTGTTCGCAGTAAGTCAGTTAAGGGCCGCGTCAGATTAATAACAATTAGAGACCAGATGTTTAGGCACTAAAAATGATGTTTTAGGCGCCTATAACACGCTGTAATTTAAGGCATATATAGGTGCCCAATACTCTCTTTCAGACATTTATAGGCTCAATTATAATCAGAACTCCCGCTGTGAATTTCAGGATAAATTATGGTTATCTAAGGAACACAGCCCTCTAAACCCTGGGTTTGTGTTTTTTTTTTCTCGATAAAACCGAATGAGGCACGTTGCGTAGGCTACAAGATTTATAAGAAATCTAGTGATTAGACACCACGATAAAAATTGCGAAAACTGTGGCAAATAAACACCGTCCGAAGATTTCAGGGTTTCATGTCTCGCCTGTTTTCACCGAGCATTGGTTTAGTATGCAGAAAACGAACGCTCAACATCCACCGAAGCTAGTGGCGCATATTTGTAGTTCAGAACGTTCGATGGTCCAATGCCTTCTAGAATTGCAGAATGTTCGCCTGTCAGAAACTTTGGCAGTTTTTTCAGTACAGAAAACCCGGTATTTTTGTCCGAGACAGATTGACGTTCTGAACCAACTCTATCAGCAGCCAGTCTGCTGGCGATGGTCGCTAAAGTTTCTTGAATGTCCAAATTGAGCCCCACATTCTGGGTCAGAGTTGTGCCCTAGCATTCAACTATCTCGATGATGTCGGCTGAAAGCGTTAAGCGAGCGCACAAGTACGTCAAGTAACCTTCAAGTGTATTGTCACGTAGCGCAGACTGAGTCCATCTTGCAGTGATGTTCTCGTCTGCTACAAAGTTTACCTAATAACAACCTTTGTGCCGGCAAAGTATTTCTGTCAAGTTCCCCATCGGGTGACGGATGACATTATAAACAAAACAAGGCTAGGACAAAACACGGAAAAAGGAATTTTTAGGCCCTGAAAGTCCAGTGTAGCCACCAACATCAAAACAGGCACTTGTAGGCACTCTAAAGGTGCTACTAAAATGTTTCTAGACGCGTAGTTTGTTCTTATATGTTAAATAGGCACGATAAGGGCGTAATGAAAAAAAAAATGAATTTTTGCCTCAAGATTTCTATGATGATGATGATGTTAATAATAATAATAATAATAATAATAATAATAATAATAATAATAATAATAATAATAATAATAATAATATGAAGAAGAAGAAGAAGAAGAAAGAGAATTGAATTCTCCAACCCCCTTCAACTTGTACAGAAAATTATATCTTACTCACCTTGAATACGCGTCGGTGGTCTGGAATGAAACCTCTAAATCCAACAGTGACATCATAGAACGGATCCAGAAAAAGTCATTTATTTAATTAACTAATTATTTAATGAGTATAAAAATAAAGTTTTACCTCGAATAACATTTCATACTTTTCCCCCGTAAGAATGTACTCTCCATGGCTAGATATTAAGTTCAACAAGTTATAATTTTCCTTTTTGTGAAACTGTGTTTGGGCATTGCATCGTTAAACATACGCAATCAGCGCCTTACTAACACTAGCACTGAATCCTGTTCTAGCACAGTTACATTATGGTTGCTGCTATCGCTTTGTTGCCGACGTAATCACGTTGACCTTAAGTGAATGGGTTACAATGTTTACGAGGGCTTCGCAAAAGTCCTACTCACATATATGCATATTTTATAGCGCTGCATAATACATCAGTTTTGTACGCTTTAGAGGTGCAGTTTACAGAAGTGTGAAATCACTTTTTAGTGCCGAGGTAAAATGTTGTGATCCTGACAGGGCCGATTTTTTAAATGTTGCGATTTTCAACCATTCTTTAAAAAAAAAAAAAAATGGCGGCCTAAATCAAAATGTTGCTTCCTGCAGTCACTAGATTTTAACCTTTTCTTTTAAACTTATGCAACAAACATCATTCAGTTTGGTTCCGTGGTTGCCAAGAAAAACGATTTCTCCGTTCTCATGTATTTAGGTAGGAACCCCCGAGCTAAACCTTCTTGACGAATAGACGACTTATATAGCACGGAATTTAAACTACAAAGTAGTGCCAGTGGGTTCACTTCAATACTGCGTAATCAAACACTACAACATGACATAAAAAATTGTTCGAGTAGTGTCAGCTCATAGGTATACACATACCGCGCATGACATCTCCTTTGAGTTTCTTATATGAGGCCTCCCCGATTCTTGGACCAATGGATGTGTACCCATTATCGGCCAAAATCCCAGGTGCTGCTCTGACATGAGGGGTATACATAATCCTTATTTACGCATGTGTTTTACTTATCTGTACATGCACGTTCTTCCCTGGACGAGCTTCGTACAGCGGTGAGCACTGTTAGGGTGAACACGCGAGCGCGTGGCCGACGGCACTGTCAGCGCCCCGTTACGGTCATCACTGGAAACATTGCGCATGCGCATCACGCCTTCCGCGAAATAATTGTTCCACCGCGCGCATGACGTCATGAATGCACTTGTTCGTCGTCTGCTAGCCGCATTTTTGTTTTCTAAGCCCATGCATCCTGCATTTTAAGATTTCTTTAAACGTCTGTGCTTGAACAGAACAAGACAAAAAAACTTATATATCTATGGGGGCGTGTCTATTCGTTCCCTTCAAAGTTGTTGTGCATGCAACGCCGTATATAAACAACCAAACATCTTTCGCAGCCGTTCATTCTGTCGCCAGATCGTATTATGGCTAGGGTTCCCGATGATGAACGGCGCTCAATTGTCGATCTTTCCCTGAAAGGTTATTCCCAGCGGTATATTGGCGCTTTAGTTAATAGGCCCCTAAAGACTGTGAACAGGATAATTCAAGCCTACAAGTATGAAGGTCGCATTCAGGATGCACCCCGCGCGCCCCGCCCTAAAGCTACCACAGACGATGAAGACGCCCTCATAGTTGCAGCTGCTGTTCGTAACCCTTTCTTGCCAGCCCCAGCAATACGCGAGGACTTGGATTTGGACGTTTCGGACACCACTGTTCGACGTCGCCTGCGTACTGCGGGCCTTCGCAGTCGCGTCGCAGCGCAGAAGCCACTACTAACGGCGGCAAACAAGGACGCACGACGGCAGTTCGCTGAGCTGCACGAAGCATGGACATCAGAAGAGTGGGGTCGCGTCATCTTTTCGGATGAGTCGACGTTTTCGACGCGACAAGACCAAAGATTGCGTGTTTGGAGACTACCAGGCACACGGTGAGGCAAACTTCCTGCTTTGAAAAGCAATTGTTTTCGTTAACGTCACAATGCCACGCAGGAACGACCCGGACAACGTGCAAGGTGTTTCTGCCAGTGGGAGATCGAGTGTGAACGTGTGGGGTGCTGTTTCAAGATATGGTTTAGGGCCCCTGCAACGTATACGTGGACACTTATCGTCGGAACAATACTGCAACATTTTGAACAATGTGCTGTTGCCATATGTGAGCAGTTTGTTCCCAGACGGTGATTACCTGTTCCAACAGGACTGGTCACCGATACACACGGCGCGGGCTGTCAAGGAGTTCCAGGCGGAGCAGCACATGCAGCTACTGGAATGGCCTCCGAAAGGAGCGGACCTGAATGTGATAGAAAACGTGTGGGGCCGTCTGAAAGCTTCTTTGGCAAGGAAGCCCCTTTATTCCGCGACTTCGGACCAGTTGTGGGCGCAAGTCAGCAACGAGTGGGAAAGGCTGAAAGCCGATCGGGAATATATTCGATCACTTTACGACTCGTTACCGTCCAGAATAGCTGCAGTCGTTGCTGTAAGTGGTCACATGACTCGCTGTTAGATTTGCTCATGTTTTTATATTTGTTCTCATGGTCTTGTTTAACTTGAATTGCAAAAGTGCAATTTTCTTGAATAAAAAGTTTAATAATTATCCCTCTTACACTCACTTTTTTCCTTCACGCGCCAATCTTCAATCCAGATGGACCTTGAAATGCAGAAGGTATCAGCTCAGCGAACAAAAAATGCGGCTAGCAGACGACGAACAAGCGTATCGATGACGTGATGCGCGCGGTGGAAAGAGTGTTTCGCAAAGCACGTGCTGCGCATGTGCAATGTTTCCAACGATGGCTGTTACGCGGCGCTGATAGTGCCGTCGGCCACGCGCTCGCGTGTTCACCCTAACAGTGCTCACCGCTGTACATCGCCTTCGCCCTCGTCACTAAATACTACAGCTACACGCGACGAGACCATGTGCTGCACATGGCATCTGCTACTGCTGCTACCTTGCTGCTGACTTTGTGTCATTCCAGCATTGCGTTGGATCTGCATGACTTTCTTCTTTCTTCTCTTTTTTTTTTTTTCTTCATGATTCTCTAGAGCAGTCAATCTTGCAGTGCATGTTGGTAAAGCACCTAGTGCTTCTGTATAGTGCTTAGTAAACGTGCACTTATCCGGCGGGTAGAACCTCGAAACTCGGAATAATCCTTGCATTCGGCGTCGATATGCGAGCGTATAGCGCGGGAAAGCCTTGAACAGAAGCTTTCTCGCGGCAAAATACTTTCCTCTGGAATATGACCTTATATGAGGCGTTTAAGCGGATATATGAAAACTGTTTCAGCGGGCTTCGTGCAAGGTTCTTTGGAAAAAAGAAAAGAAGACCGAAAAGAATGATTGTTTGACAAGAATATTTCGATGCCTACTACGGTTTAAGGACTTCGGAAAGAGAAAGGGCACACGCGGAACGGTTCGAACATCTATGGTATCTGTACAACAGGTGCGGAGAGCGTCAGGGCAAACAAGCTGGTGCAACGCATATTTGCACGTGCGCACGGATGCTTAATGGTTGCACTGTTTTCAGGGGAGGAATATTAAGTAGCTTCGCTTCTTCTAATGGCGGTGCGCCTTGACTCCAGATCAATCGCACTGGCAAAAGAAGGGAGCAAAAAAAAAAAAAAAAAAAAAGCAACAACAAATAAATGAAAGAATTTTTTCAGGAACGTCGTGCAAGCGACGAGTGTATACCTCTCTCGGCCTTGGATTAATGCCGATAAAGACATGACGCACTTATCTCCACCGCTGCATACCTTTCTTGTTTTAATATTCTAAACGCGAGTACACTTGCTCGTATGGCACATCTGCAGCGAGGTGAAATATTGCTCGTGCCAAACGAATGCGCCAGCGAAACCGGACTCACTTGCCGCCTTGCGATTTTGCGTCGCACGGCGATGGTTTGGAACGCAGGTTAACTAACGTGTATTTAGCACGGTGGCGCTAGACGAGAATTGTGCACGTCACAGAAAAAAAAGGCGACTAGTGCAAAATTTAATTGATTACAGTTACCAATTACCACCCTACGAAAGTAATTCAGCAATTACACAATAGCAATCGGTTACTTCTACGTTGCTTTCCTCCGAAGTTTTATTAGCATTGCGTAGCTACAGTATAAACAAAACGAGCTGACCTGGCACTTTCAGTGCGTCCTCTGCAGCCCTTCGTACATTGCTTATCTGCGCTAACAACTGCTTAAAAAAAAAAAAATCGTCGGTCATCGTTCCTCTTATTCGTAGTGAAGACATCAGCAGCGACACTGAAAACTTGCTTAAGGAGTAAAGAGACGGAAAGACAGGGAGAGCTTAGTCAGTTCGCTCAAGTGCGCGTTGGAGGGTAGGACGGTGTTGTAATGTATACGCACACGATTGTGGTTGCTCAGCATCTGCATGGGTTCTCTATAACGCACAGCGCTTCATGGTTGCTGGGACTTGGAGAAGACGTTCCCGGTTGGGCTAATGAAAAGCTTAAAGAATCTTCCGTGTAGGATTTCCTGGCTATAACGTCCTAAGTGGCCTTCGCTATCGACATATATGTATACCAACACCTGGTCAATTTGTCGGCCAACATCTGGTGGAGCGTTAAGATGAGCAAAGAAATACTGAGCCCCCGGGTTTGGCTGTCTGAGCATGCGCATTTGCGAGGCTGTTGCATGGCAGGATCTCGGGCGTTGTACTGCAGTTTTCGCAAAATTCAGGTTTTCGAAGCTGCGTCTTTGGTTACAGCTTGTCTCTGCAATGAATTGTTTACATGCAGTTGGTTAGTGAAAGAAAAAAAGTAATTGAATTACAGTGAGCGTTACCGAGTAAACAAAGTAATCGCTAAATTATAAATTTGCAAAAAAAATGTAATTGATTACTAGAAATTAATTACATACAATTCGTTACGTACAGGTCTAGCTGTTCTAGACCCGCTGCAGTGGGCCTTTAACGGCGTTCAGTTGCTGAACACAAGGTCCCGGATTCGAGTCCCAGCCGTGGCGGCATGCGTTCCGAAGGTGGTGTAATGCAAAAACGGTCTTGTATAGTGTGTTTTAGGGGGTCAAAACTAATCCGCAGCTATATTCCCCCCTCCCTTTCCCTTCCCTGCCCTAGCTATATATGGCGTAGTCAATAGCCGGATTGTGGCTTTATATCGGAGGAGGAGGAAGAATAAACTTTTATTGTAGAGCCAGCACTTTATGATGGCCGGGCCTAAGCCTCCCATGAGGGGACGTCGAGGGCTTGCCTCGCCGCCGCCTCACGGGCGTGCTGGGTCGCCCAGGTTTGGTCGTCGAAGGCGGAGCTCCGCAGAGCCTCACGCAACCTCGACGAGAGGGTCGTGGTGTTAATGTGTGTGTACTGTGCTGGGCACTCCCACAGCATGTGCGGAAGCGTAGCCGGGTGAGTGTCACAGCACCGGCAGTTGGGGGTAGTGTAAGCGTCTGGGAATATGAGGTGGAGACGGGCGGGTGAAGGGTACGAGTTTGTTTGTAGCATACGCAGGGTGGTAGCCTGCACCCGGCTCAACTTGGGGTGAAGTGGGGGGAAGGTTCGGCGACTGAGGTAAAATGCCTTAACGAGATCGTTATAAGTGGTCAGATTGCCCCTGGTGTCCAACTCGTCTCCAGTGTCTCCGGCGCGGTTGACTAGGCCTCGCGCAATGGAGTGGGTGACCTCGTTGAGGTTGGGGAGGTGTGGGTGGACAGGGCCCGCATGGGCCGGGATCCATGTCAGGGAGATCATGCCGTCTTTAGAGTGTGGTGCCTGGTAGAGGATACGAAGAGCTTGAGGAGAAATACGGCCTTTGCAGAAGTTAGTGACGGCTGAGCGAGAGTAACACACGATGGTGTGACAGGTAGAATCTAGAGTGGCCAGGGTGATGGCCACTTCTTCAGCTGTCTCGGCAGTGGGGGTAGTGACGCTGGAAGCATGGTGTAGGACTCCATCGCGTGTGGCGACGGCCACAAATCGTGTGCCATGGGAATATTGGGCTGCATCAACAAATGTGACGCCAGGTACATGAGCAAGGGCTTTTATGATAGATCCGGCCCGAGCTTGGCGCCGGGCCCTGTTATATTCAGGGTGCATATTTCTAGGGATAGGGTCTGTGTGGATCCAGCTACGGATGTCAGTCGGGATCGATTGTTTGGGGCCCTGTTGCTGATGGTAAGTGAAGCCAAGCGTGGATAGAATAAAGCGTCCCATTTCAGTAAGGGTGAGCCGTTCAAGCTGAGAGTGTTGTTGGGCTTCAATGAGTTCGGCAAGTGTGTTGTGAACTCCCAGTAGGTTGAAGAGTTCAGTGCTGGTGTAATGCGGGAGGCCAAGTGCTTGCTTGTAGACCCCTCATATGAGAGTGTCGAGCTTGTTTTGCTCAGCCCGGTACCAGTTGAGGTACGCAGCAACGTAGGTAATGTGGTATATGACAAAGGACTGCACGAGGCGGAGAAGGTTTTCTTCTTTGAGTCCCCCTCGTCGGTTGGAGAAACGTTTAAGAAGGCGTAGGGTAGAAGCCCATAATTTATTTTGTTTCGGTTGTGCGCCAGCAACTCCATGGGGCCGTAGACTACAATAGCTATAGTGCGTAAGTTACTGCGTGCCGAGAAGACGCAAGGGATCGAGCCGTCATGGCGCCCGTCATGGCGCCGTCAGTAACCGCCATGCGGGCTTAAGCGCTAGCCTGCGCCACTATCGTACACGGAAGTCTGCGCGCTAGTGTTTGCACCTCACAGCCTTCTAAACGCGACTTGTTGATGACTGACCAGAGCTATCAACGTCCCCCGGATAAGCAACAAAATGCACTTATCAGCGGCTGCCGTAAATTAAAGGCCATTCTGCAGTCGTAAATGGTTCTACAGCTGCCTTACGTGTGCTGTGTTTTTCTGCTGCGAGGGAACAAGATAATGTTTGCTTTGTGACTATTTCTATTCTAAGATACACTGGACACGGCCGAGAAGTTTCCATCGTATATTTAGATCAGTGTGAAGATAGCAAATAAAAAAAAATGTGGTTGATCCCTCTTATATAGGAATCGGTATAGAACACGAAAGTGAAACGTGTCTTCACAGAAGTAGTGTAATGTTTATTGCACATTGATATATAATGTCTATTGGTGTTTTGTGGCTAAAGCGCCCTTAGGCGTTGATGCACCCACGCTGACGCCTGGTGGCACGTCTCCTCCATCACGACTACCAACGTCGATGACCATGAGCAACCGTCGTGCATATGGAAGCTGCACTACGCTGCACACGCTAGCACAACGCGAAAGACGAAGCACGTAACTGACACACTAATACAACGCGCAAGACAAAGCACGTAACTGAATCGTCACCGAGTCAAATCAGCGCGTACAGCGCATCGTAATTGCAGCCTCCGCGATCAACTTCAGAAACATTTTCAGAGCTAATTGCGGAGGCCACGCTCCGCTGTGCTGAGTACGGTGAACGCCACCTAGGTGGTTGTTGGTAGTGCTTCTTGATGCCAGCGTCCCTTCGAATGCTGGCATCGAGGCGTCGTAGTGCTGAGACCACCGAAGCGTTCACTGTCGGTGCGCGTTAGTGTCATAATGCAGTACCTCTCTTTTCTGCTCGTAGGCGGCGGCACCGCCCCGAGAAAGAGCGCGGGTACACGGAGGAGTGTTAGATATATAAGGCGCGTCTGTGTAGCTCTCTGCAAATGCGTTTGTGGCGCAATGGGTTAAACGCTCGGCGATCTATTGTCGCGGACCGAGAGGTCGTGGGTTCGATTTCCAAATTTTGCATGTTTGTGGAACTTTTTCTTCTGGTTTTTTTCTTTGTATTATGTTCTATGACGTATTTCCGTGACGGAAATACGTCACGGAAACACTTTCACTGACGTATTTCCGTGACGGAAATACGTCAGTGAAGTCTTGGTGGACCCCGGCATAAAACACTTTCGTGTTAAAAAAAAAAAAGGTGGGGGGGGGGGGATTGCAGTACAATGGAGCAGTTTGCATGCAGTGGACAGGGCTTTTTGGACAAAATTCTTCTCTTTCTTTCTTTCTTTCTTTATTTCTTTCTTTCTTTCTTTCTTTTTTAATTTTGTTTCCTTCCTACCAACCTGTATGTTTTTGAACCTGCAATTCCAGCACCTTTCAAACACGTTGCACCACCGGAGCCAAGAATCCTATCCGGTCTGACTTCCTTTCGTTTTGATTTTACTGCGATGGCATTGAAAAACTCTAATCTGTATAGGTTTGTGGAGTTATGCTAAATCAAGCTTATATACTAACGTTTCCGTCGCGACATGGTCGTCGTTATCGCGTCGTCAGGCCACCTCCTCGTACTCGGCTTCACCGTCATCGGTCATCATATGGCGAAGACAAACAAAACTTGGCCCTTCTCCGTCAGTGGGAATCGATCTCATGCCCCCGCGGCAATGTGTAATTGGGAGTCGGATGCGCCAACCAATCTTGTGCGGTGTTCCGCGCACCATCTATACACACTGAATTATAAGGTAGCGAGAGTATATAGAGACAACAATAACGCTGCAACGAATGAAGGTGGTGGTGGTACAGGTAGAGTTAGCCTGGCAGACCGGCAATTGCTCCGCCTGAGCGTCTCTTTCAGCGCCAAATATGTCACCATGAGTCGATCAATCCAGTCTCCCATAGAAGTGCGAGTAAAATGCGCGACACTTCTTTAGTTACGCGCTATCCGCGGTCCTTACGTACGGGAAAGTTAGCTGTCCTACACGTTCGTGAGGAAACCATTATTTCTCGCGCAGTCCAGAAGCCTCTTCTTTTCAGAACATAAGTGTTTGCAGGGCCAGCTAAAGGGCTCGCCTGTAAGGCGGTGAAGCAGCACGGCCGAGCTCCAACGTTTATGCAGGAGTGAGGGCCGATTCTTCCTCCGCATATAGGAGGGTCGCTTCCGTTCCGCTAAGTCAGTTTGCAACGCAGGGCTGATGCGGCGATTTCTAAAGTGAACGAAAGTAGTGATGAATTGTCTCTTTAGGAGGTTGGTGATCGGTGCCGAGTTTTCAAAGTAGCGCCCCTTAGCATCCCTTGTACTTTGTTTGTATTCACGGGTTACATCACGCAACCTTTCAAAGTGACGATTGCTATTACTCCTTTTATATTTTAAGTATATGCGCCGTATATTCCTAACTATTCTTAAGATACGCGTAGTCATCAATGGTTTGTTACGCGTTTCATGTCTGCCGTATTTAATGCTGGGAATGTAGGTATTGGTTAGCTCCTTGAGTTTTTCTTTAAATATTTCCCACAATTCTTGAATGTCACAATCATCTGAGAGGCATTCAAAAAGCGGCAAATGATCAAGAAGCTTCCTTGAATCACCTCTGTCATATAGGTACTGTTCTGGTCTCTTTTTTCTTTTGTTTGCTACTTTTGGTTTTAACACTTGTGACGACAGCCAGGTGGTATAACATTTACAAAATTCACCATATCTGGCGAGTTGCAGAAGACAAGGTCCCATTTATATCGGTGCCACGAGTTGGATCAATAACATATTGCGTTAATCCGAATGAATGATATTTTTCATCTCCAAGTTTAAGATCCCACCTGCTATGAACTCACAAGTTCCGTCACGCCAGCGTAAGTCAGACAAATTAAAATCTCCCGCCAGCATGAACGTGTGACAAGAAGCCTCAGAAACAATTTCATATAAAGCCTGTAGGCTGGTGACACACGAGTTAAGAGGCCGGTAGAAAGCTCCGGCTGCCAATGAAGAATTGTCTGGCAAAGTAACCTTGCACCACACTGATTCCACGTCGTCATGACCTATATCTAGTTCAGATGAGTTTAAAGAGCGGCGAACTAAAATAAAGACGCCACCTCCCAAGCGTGATCTATCTTTACTATAAGCAACGAAGTCCTCCGGAAACGCTTCACTGTCTTTAACAGAAGAATCCAGCCACGATTCAGTCCCAAAGACTATGTCGGCTTTCACGGAGTCGATAAGAGCAGCAAGGTCGTCAACTTTATTAACGACGCTTCTACAATTCACTATCACTGTAATCACATCAAGTATCTGACGCCCCCTTTTCTTTGGTTTGGGTCATTTATTTTTCACGACTTGAACAGCTTCTTTCTCCTTATCTTATCCCACTTAAACGTCTTACCATTCACAACTAACTATCAAAGATTAGTCTTACGCGATTTTTTTTCATCCGCTTTATTGGCCTTAGCATATTGCCAGAGCCTTTTCCGAATATCTCTTGTTTGAGGTGCATAATCTTGGTCGACACTGTGTGTAGTTCCTTTGAAGTTCCTAGCGTTAGAAAGAACGTTGGATTTTTCTTTGTAGGAGGCAAAATTGGCGATAATCGGCCTTTTCTTCATTTCGTTACAGCGACCAATGCGGTGTGCTCTTTCTACCGACTGCAATTCTAAGCCTAAGTTTTCCTTACAAATGTTTTGAGCAATTAGAGTGTTTTAGCTGAGCGCTTGCTTTCCGCTCCGCTCAGACCGGCGTATGCTAGCAAATGCCACACAACCGCTTAGCGTGAACGCTTGTGCGCTTGCGCACAACGCTCATACCGGCAGCGGAACGAAGACCGCATCCCTCGCTCCGCTACAAAGCCGACTGAGCGGAGCGTGACAGCGTGTCTACTTGGCATCTTCGTCGTTTTGCAGCCGAGTTGATAGCGCGTCGCTCGCGTCTCGGCAAGACGCGCTTATCAAATGCGAAATCTACGTAGTTCCCTGCAGTATCTCAGAGCGTGAAATCTGAGCGGAGCGGAGCGTAAGCGGCGCTCTGCTAAAACTGTCTATTGTTCAGACTGTTCTCACGTTTCTGCTTCGGTATCATCGACCCCATAAAAGACTAGGGCCGCGATTTTGTAGCGATGCCTTCCGCTCAATTATATGCCACTCTTATCATCCACCGTTCACGGCCGGCTGATCGCTTTGATAATGCGGGCGGGACATCGCTCTGACCACTGACAAAGCGCGAAAAGTGCGAAAAGGCATATCGTCGGAGAAGGAATCGCTACAAAATCGCGACCCAGGTTATTTCTGCGGCTTCTATTTTCTGAGTCAACGCTCTTGTCCTGCAGTTGTCTAACTGCTTTAGTTATCGTCCTAATGGTACTCTCTTGCACATTTACTGTATCTTTGAGCGTTGTGATCTGATGTTCTGTCGCGCGCAGTTCGTCCCTTTCTTTTTTTCGGCGATTTTTTTTTTTTTTAAGTGAAGCCAGCGACTGACAGCAGAACTTGTTTGGAGGCACACCACGGGATTGTTGCTTAATTGCCGACTTCGAATCCGGAAGTATGACGGCGTTCTTTGCGGTTGCGCTCAATCGTTTGCAAAGTGCAGTAGCAATAGCGGAATTATCGGCAATAATCCAAGACCAAGCGGTCCAAACAGCCAGACCATGCAGTACCGAAATACGGGATCCTATATACAGCGGCACAATTACAGCATCCACGCTGACAGCTAGATACGTCCGTATAAACGTGGAGATAGTTCGGATAATTTGCATGTAAGTGTTCGAACACCAAACAGCGTGCCTCAGAAAAAAGGTGCCAGTCGCTTAAACTGCAGCCCAGAAACATTAGGGTCGCAAATGACGTCCTCGAGTGTCCTAGGTGGATCACTTTGTTGCCTTCGTTTCGGACTCTTGAGTCCGAGGTCTTCTATAGACCTCGGACACTGCATCATGGAAGCGCAATCGAGACCAAGTGTTGACTCTTCCGAGATGAACTTCGCGAATGAAGGAATCACCCAGCCAGTGCAGCTGGGTCAGCACCGCTTGGGAGACCAGGAGGCGTATAGTGGTAAAGAGTGGGCCTCGTGCATGACTTTCTTGCTTCAGGCTGCCTGAGGAACGGCCAAGTACAAGCGGTTACCTTTCTTATGTGTGATCTCTAGATGTTCATTTGGCATCTCGTGGAGCTATGATCATATCCGCTATAAAGCTGCTGGTTAAAGAAGTGTCTGGGTGCGACCTATTCTGGCAGAGACGCAGCGTGCTTTGCTTCACGGATTGGTTGGTGCCTGCCCGGCTCACATCGACACTCACCAGCTAGATCGCACAAGCCCTCGAGCGTCGCCATTGACGTCGTCACGAGGATTTTACGAGAAGCTTTCGGTACCCTTGCAAAACTTATACATGATGTTCCGTTGTAACACCACAGAGATTATATTGAAGTCAACAAACAATCAACATAATTACAACGGGTTTTTTTAAGTGATTCAATACTTTTTAAGTGATTTCAAATAGCTTAGAGAGCTGGAGAGAGTGGTGAAATTCCACTGCATACCTATTGCTCACGTGCGGGTCTGCAACGGTTTTACCCATTACATCTTTGAGTAAGTGCAGCTAGAAAGCCATTTAGTTTAGAAAGCTATGTGCAGCGGCGTCTGCCGTGCAGAGAAATCATTTGCAAAAGTGGGGACCTTGTAGAACTATTTGAAGTTGCGATGCAACTTATATCGTCAACTTAGGTGGCTGAATGCTATAAATTATGCCCACACAGAGTTTGCCCGATGTTTGTGCGCTGCACGTCCTTCAAACACCAATAACCCTGCTTCTTACACTTCGGCGGATATAAAGTCTGACGGTCACAGCGCGCTCGTGAAGACAGCTAAGTGGGCTGAAGGCCGAGAAGGATGTTTCTTCGCACCTGCCCGAAATGTGTCAGCAAATGATTTCAAACACGTGCCACTGCCCATCGGCAAGGAAACTGGCTGCAGCGCACATGTCACCTGGGATTTCACGTAGAATTCGCGATGCCTTGGTGTGAGCGAGTTTGTTAATGGTGGCGAATTCTTCACGGAGAGGGTCTAGCAAAGGAGAAATAGAGGAGGAAAGTTCGCTTATTTTCAAGCAACGCTGTTTAATTAAACGCGCGCACGAATGAAGAAAAGTTACGGAGGTTAAGCTGGGGGATTTTGCCCTGCTTAAAAGATACTGTTGGCTGAAAATCGTAACCACTGGTGGTAGAATAGTGATCGTAACCAATAGCTAGTTTTATTTTTATACTCGTGCTAGGACTGACGTTGAAGCGTGCCGCTAGGTGTCACCGGCAGCGGGTGGCAGAAAAGTAGGGAGAACACAAACAACCCGGAGGCGTACATTTTGGTGCTGGGAGGCTGTTCACGAGCCTTATCATGGCGCCTTTGGGAGGTTGCTCTTTTGTTGAGTTCCAATGATGCATATATAACTGGCCATCGAGGCTCTGCAACGTGAAGCGTTGCCCGCGGATGCGAGCCCTGTGGTGCTCCGTAACAGGGAACTGAAGTGCTTGGATGCTGAGCCGGAGTCTCCGCTTGCAGACACATCCTGTTTGCGCCGCTGATGTGCGCGCCGGTGTGCGCGCCTCCGGGTTTCCGCTCTCCGTTTTCGCATGATTCGCGCACAGTGTGCCTGAGGTTGTGCGCGTCCTTTTGTTCGAGGCGGGTGGCGTCTTGCTTTCTCATCGGATGATCCAACTGCGGGATGTGGACGTGGGCCGGTGAAAATGGAGCCCCCCGGGGTGCACTTGTCTTTACTATACGTTGCCGCCGCGTGTGGCGGAGAATGCGAGGTGTGGGCGCACCTCGCATTCGTCACTTGTACCTGCTAGTGGCAACACTGCTCCGAGCTGCTTCTGATGGCTTGACCAGAACTTCTATCGCAACAGATGGCGCTACAGGGTAATGACCAAGTCGGCGAACCGGACAATCTTTCGGCGGTAAGAGTTACGCGGAACCGAGCCGGTACCGTCGCTCTTTTCATCGTCTACATAAAATAATCAGTAGGGGGAGGGGCTTCCTCTAGCGCGTGCACTCGGTGCATTTAGTTTGGTGGTTGCTAGGGTAAAACAAACTTTGTGAGAGATCATTCTTTACCAGTGATATTAACCGTTCCAGCAGCAGGATGAAAGAAACGTCGAGAGCCCGGCCATGGTGTCCTTCATCGGAATCAAATTGCTGCGGACGCCCGCTTGCAGTCTGTAGCTCCGCTGCAGACAAGCGAGTCATTCTTACTTTCGCTAACCCCTATTCGTCCGCTTTGTGGCACGCTGTTATGCGTTGATGGATGAAATGTGTGGCTACCTCTCTGTTTTACTTGAGCTCCGGGACGCTTTAGGTATGTGCGACTGGTACCTGCATAGACTGACAGGCACGTCATAACAACAGCCACGTTGGATGTGCGCTGGTCGGAAGTCTTGTCCGGTGGTGAAGCCTTCGCGCAGTGGATGTGGGGAAAGCCCGTGCGACCCGCCTCGCCACGCCGCGCGCGCTGTGGTGACGTACTTGGAACCAGGGACGTAGCCGAAGGGCAGGTGGGAGGGCTATATATATATATATATATATATATATATATATATATATATATATATATAGTCTGCCATGCGGCGTAAAACGCGCATTGCATGCTGGAGTGCACTTTAAAAAATATTTGTGGTTGTAAGATCGAAGAACGAAAAGGAGTAGATAATTCTGCTGACGGCACTGTAACTATCTGACTGCTCACACGGGGACTTCGATTAGCAGGGAGCAGAGGTAATAGGGTGAAAAGTGGACAGCATAGTAAAAAGTAGGGGGAGGAGTGGGGGAGGAGAGAACAAGAGAACACAAGTATAGACGGGCTACTTACAATATTGGCATGAAGCGTTGTACCTTCGTGACGTAAGACTCTTTCCCCTCCTCTTGGTCTCTCTCCTTCCTGATCCCGGTTCACTCCTTTCTTCACCCACCATTCAAGTAGACAGTCTGTTTCTCTATCTGTTACTGCAACAGAACGCTGTTGTTGTTGTTGTTGTTGTTGTTGTTGTTGTTGTTGTTGTTGTTGTTGTTGTTGTTGTTGTTGTTGTTGTTGTTGTTGTTGTTGTTGTTGTTGTTGTTGACCTGAGTGGTTGTGGCGTATACCCACAGTGGGGGATTGACCATGAATCGGGTGGTTAAATTAGGTGTATAAAAACAAGGGAATTAACCATTTGAACGTTGGAACTTGGAAAGTAAAATTTTTGTGAGAGGGAAAAGGCAACCAGAAGAAAACCATGAATAATAAAAAAACTAATAATGAGTAAATAATAAATAAATAAATAAAAGAAGATTATGGTGGGGAGGGGGACGATCATTCTAGCATGGTAATTTATTAGACTCAAAGGTAATTTTGGATTGCCAAGCAAGCATTTCTGTGGCTGTACCCAATAATAGAGGCTCCTAAAGATAGGAACACGTACAGGCACAGATAAATCTAGGCCAATATTTCGAAGTGGGATTTCCAGTAACATTTTTCTTATGGCAGAAAAACGCCTACAAGACATGCGGACGAAGCATCAGAACATATATTTTCTTCTTCCATCCATCAGCGGTCATTTTTGCTCGCTTGTATTCTTCTTTAAATCACGCTAGCTCCATTAGCTTTTTCCAGGTTCGTATACAATGTTTCTCGCCGAAAGATGTCGGGCCTTAGACCCGGTAAAGCGTTAAAAATATCAAATAAAAACCTCCTGTAAGCGAGCATGCACTACAAATATTATTTGTCATGCAGGAAAACGGCGGTAACGAGTTACACAAAGGTGCTCCAAAACGCCCAATTTTGCGAGAAGCGGAGCTGTTTGTGAGAAAGCGGAGAGGAAACTCGCGGCTGGCACAATTTGCGCCAATGTTTACTACGAACGAGTGTGCGCCGAGACGAGAGTCGTGCGTATACGTGACCAGCGCCTCACGTATTACCGTCATTTTTCACTGATTACAGCTCAAGCGCTGCAATCGTCGTTAAAGCGCGAGAAAAATGATGTAGGCTTCACGAACGGTGCCTCGAAGGCACTTGTGCATGACTGGGTAATAATATTCTTTAGGGTTACCAACCGCGCTGGCGCAGCGGGAAGCGAAGCGACTGACAGTCGCGCGGTGGCCGCGGAGGAGCTCGCAAAAGGGGCGAGTTTCGCCGTAAAGATAGACCTTAAGGACATCTCGCAGCTCGCCGAAATCAAAAATAATTGTCCGCTGAACAGATATGTCGGCGGCGGGCTTCTATTGTGAAAGGATAACAGAACGAAAGCGCACAAGCACGTAGATGTCAACGCTTTCATTTTTTTGAGTCGCCTTGTGTTTCACCTTGTTTGGCCGTCTTTTGCCCCGGTGTCCTCGTTAATTAACGCCCTCGAAAGCCGTCCACCGGTATCGCGTTTTATTCTGTGTTCCTTGGGCCGCACGCTTGCCTCGCGCACAGCTGTTGTTTTGGCGGGAAAGAAATTAAATTATGGGGTTTTACGTGCCAAAACCACCGTGTGATTATGAGGCACGCTGTAGTGGGGAACTCCGGATTAATTTGGACCGCCTGGGGTTCTTCAAAGTGCACCTAAATCTAAGTACACGGGTGTTTTCTGCATTTCGCCCCCATCGAAATGTGGCCGCCGTGACTGGAATTTGATCCCGCGACCTTGTGCTCAGCAGCCCTACACCATAACCGCTGAGCAACCACAGTGGGTTGGCGGGAAAGAAAGAAGAAAGCTTACTTGCCTTGCATATATAATGAGGATGTATTGTGTTGTGTTATAACCAGTTCCCCTCTCCCGCGGAAACCTGCGCTCGAATCGCTCGAGTGAGAGAAGCTGTTCGCACGAGAGAAGCATTTGCGAGATTGGCCGGCACCCTTGCGCTGACCAGCCGCATACAGTAAGGCGACATCGAAGGTGCCCGTGAATCACAAGTCGTGCGAAAGGCGTTGCGAACTCGTCCCCTGACCTGCATCGTGTGTGCGGCGCCGCACACTGGCCTGGGTATGACAAGGTGTTGCCGGGCTATACGAATCTACGACAGAAACTGCACTGGATAGCTCAACGGACATGTCCTCCGCCCGTCACGCACACACACACGCACACGCACTTTTTTGTTCGTTTCTCGGAACCCTAGACTACCGGATTCACCGAGACCTATCAAAAGTTGGCTGGACCAAAGGTGACAGGCCCAATGCTGTTGAGGCCGTGTTCACCGGACGAAAGCTCACTATTTATTGAGACACCCATACAAAAGCTCACCATAGTATATTTTTGTTTACCCGTATAGAGCAGGTCACCCCTCTTAAAATGAAAAAAAAAAAAAAAAAAAAAAAGAGCTAGCCGACTGAGAGTTCTGTTCCATCAAATCACGTAATCTTGACCTCGACTGACAAAAGTTGGTCGATACATATGCTTGAGAATTCAAAATGTCAAACACGAACCGAGCACGTTTCGCTTTTCCAGCCAGTCTATTGGAGAATCTGATATTGTGCATTTTCCAATGCTCTATTTTGACGCGACACTTCTTTCATTTCGGTCAGCATAGGGAGTCGTTTGCAAAAACTGCATGTAACGAAAAATGTGTAATGCTGTTATCGCTTATATCTGTGCAACCCACGCGCCTCGTTGTGTAGAGGACAAAGTAATTACTCGATCGTGCAGAGTTCGCGTGCACAGGTGGCGCCGTTGTCGCGTCACGCATGACGCAACCGGAGCTAAATCTAGCCTCTCGCTCAGCGTTCAGAGGCGCATGGCCACGGCTCGATCGCCAGTGCGTTTGTCGATTTGAGTGGTGGTCGTCGCGTTTGAAAGAGCTCACTCAGCCATTGTAGGTATAATCCATAAAACTCAAACCTGAGCCGCTGTAACGTAAAACTATTCTAATGTGTTTTTATTCCAGATCCGCCATTAGCCCTCCGTAGGTCTGGATGGTTCGGGTCCATATGGGCTGGCGCCACGCCCAAATATTTGGGCAGAGCCCGATCCATTTTGACCTATCACAGATGGCTAATCGCCGGTTTGGAATAAAAACACATTAGAATAGTTTTGATGTTATGCCGGCCCTGTGCTCGTCAGGAGTGACAATTAATGCTTACAAGGGTATAATTTGTAGCAGAAATTTGACGGTTCCTCGGTTATGGCGCCACCGCGTTCGACACGTAGGGTGCAGAAATGACGCGAAGATGTTCGGGCAGCAAGACAGGGATGTCAACTCGCGCCCACCACCTTTAACCATGGCGAGCACGATTGCAAACTTAGACCGTAGGACCTCCACTAGCTGTATCATAAGTTAAGCATGTAACTTTTGTAATGCGTGCATAAATGTCGCTTATGTATCTGGTTACGTCATTTCTGTATACCCTAGTGTCCATACAAATTCAGCAGCATTCACAAGACGTTTCACAATACCCCACTACGGCTTCGTCCCAGATACAGCATTATCCGCCGCCCATGCAACCCCGTACAGATCGTAAACCAGCGAAGCTGAAATGTGCGGTCCCGGTGTTTATCACTGGGTTAATCCCGACGGTTCATTAAAGTCTTTCTCGATTATTTGTTACGTCTTTGTCTAGCTCGGCTGCACGAGCCGCCGGATGGGCCCGACATTGCCGCTTGCGCTCCGTATCGCGTGCCCAATCTTCTGCCGAGGCGTTGAAGCGACGCCGAGGAGATCTGTCCCGCTCCTGCTCTCGGCGGCCCGTGCCCACATATCCAACGCGGGTATGAGCCACACGTGATTTCTTTCTTTCCTTCTTTCTTTTCTCTTCCTTTCTTTCTTGCTTGTCCCTGGCTCATACCCGCATATCCAGGGCGCGTATGCACCACACGTGATTTTTTTTAAACGTTAATCGTGACGTAACTGACGAGCATGTGATGTTATTGATGTCATGACCTATCAGTCATGTTAGTCATACATTCGCACCCTTCCATGCCAATTTCGGTATATACCAAGTGAATGAGACGCGAGTTTTCGATAGGTATTCGGCGGTTTATTTCCGCCGGAGGGTTTCTGTGGTCGGACCACGAGTGTTTTCGCCTAGGCATATATACAGCTTCGCTGTAAACATATTTTGCTGAATGACTATGATGACTCCAGCTTGTATATAGAAGGACCCGACGAACTTGTGCCTCCCTACCGGTTACCTATGGGAATAAATTGGACAGAGGTACCTGTCCAGAGTTAACATAATTTTACATTAGCTCAACCGAAACGAAACTTTAGTATTCCTACGTGATACTTTATTCCGACGAGCTTTCGTCCGTGTTGAAGGCGGTGAGCGTTTTTCTGTTAAGCTTTGGACCGCGTTAACGGTATCGGACATTATGGCGAGTTTTCCTCCGGGTTCAATAAAGCTCGAATGTGTTTTTTTATGCGCTGCGGATTTGCAACCGCACCAATCGCCTCGGCGGCGCGTTAATATTCGTGCACTGC
The DNA here is from genome assembly GCF_013339745.2 of Dermacentor silvarum. Lineage (NCBI taxonomy): Eukaryota > Metazoa > Arthropoda > Arachnida > Ixodida > Ixodidae > Dermacentor > Dermacentor silvarum. The sequence continues at coordinate 19,888,509 of NC_051154.1, forward strand.
ACGAAGACCGTCTCCTTCGGCTCGCTGCAGCGCTCGCGTGGGCCTTCTGCGCAGCGGGCGTATATAGTGGCTAGAGTCGGACGCTGTTCTCGGAAGCGCTTTCAGCGGGTTGCCACAACCACCAGGCACCTTGCGTCACGGCCCGCCTTCATTGCGACCGCGCACTTGTGGACTATCTCGCTGTTCCTCCCGGCCGCCTGCCGTGGAACGCTTCCTTTCGGAGTAGAATATACGTCACGCGAGATGAATAATGCGCTGCGCTCGCAGCCAACACTGCGGTGTCGTGAATCACACCCACATCGGGCTCTCTCTCTCTCCCCGTTTATTCTCCGTTTTCTTTCTTTCGTTTTTCTGAGAGGCACTATTACACCCATCCGGAAGCACGGTGCAGCGTCTACGTTTGAGACTTTAACCTCGGGTTATTAAACTGACGCGGAACCATCCTCTGCGGCGTCCGTCATGCCCCTTGCCGTTATAGGACATCGTTGCCATTATTACTGGGGAAAAGAATAGGATTGCTGTATTCTGCTGGTGCTAGCGTGAATAGAGTCGGAACTTGGATGCTACAAAATTCAGTGGCGATTTAGCGGTAAATGCGAGATAAATGTCAAGGTAAATGTACCTGGTAGCGAAGCTTCCATAGAGGACAATACGTTCAAAACATGGCGGTTTATCGGCAGTCCATGGCGCTACTGTAATGGGGCTTAGCGCCATCTATGTGACGAAAGAACACTTCTGCCAGAAAACTTCCGCCTGAACAAAGAATAGTGATGTAATATCCGTTAAATGAAGAAGTGGCGTCATTCTTGCTGTCAAAGGCGCGAAATTGATTTAGGTGGGCTGCCTTTAGATCACTTTTTTTTTTAAATGTGCCGCTATTGATCTCGATGGCCGTTTCGAGCTGTTAGCGCGGAAGGCGATGCACCGAAACGCCAGTCGTACCGCTGTCGCACCCCTGCACAGACCATCGTTTTCTTTGCGGGCGGAAGAAAGCTTTGGGTGCCGAGTGCTGGCCGCATCGTTGGACGACAAGTCCGTCGGCATGCGCAGCCGAGCAACAGCCACGTGAACGATCACTACTTTTGATTGAACACGCTGACCGACGATGACACACACTTCGCAAACACAACGCCACCGTAATTCAGACAAACGTTGACAAGCAAACAACGCAACATGTGAGGGGGGCGTGTAGTACGTAGCAATTCAACTTTACGAGCGTGCCTTTCTGCACACTACAAGAGCTGCATTGTATTTCAATTGATAGCCGAGTGAACGCGCCCTTTTTTAGCGGACGCTGAAAATGTGGAATTTATTGTTGATGATAAAGTGATAGTTGTATTTTATTTTTCATCGTGATATATTTGTAAAACTGATAAGGAATCTTATTTTCATTGAATGAAATAAAGTCTTGTTTCGTCAATCACTGCTCCCATTGCCGCCCTTGTCAGTGACAATTGGTTCTAGGCCGCTTTTCGCAAGAAGCTTCGCCACCCATTTGAATCGACCTTATGCGTTAGCATTAAGTCTGTTACGTCGCGCTTAGAGGTCCCGGATCCATGATTTAAACTGCGTTCACCACATTGCAAAGTGTGTTCAGGAGCTCACTCGTCATACGTCTTGCCTCTATCAGGAGCGAAGTGCAACTGACGGTGGTCCGGAGCAGACCACCGACAGTTGAAAGGAACGATCAAAAGATCCGGATGGCACCTAAGCACTTCTTATGAGTTGTGAATACGAAAGCATTAATGTACAATTGAACGCCGCTGAGCGGTCCTTCGAGTTACGAACTCCTCGCAGGCAAGCAAGCGCATTGAGACGCTAGGCGCTTTTTGATTTTGCCTTACCGAGGCGCAGTTAGAACGCAGGCGAGAGCTTGCGCGGATAACGCAGGCTTGTGACGTGGCGTCGCGGCGATGCCCCCTCCCCGCACACAAACACCTAGCGCGCTAATGCGGCAGCAGTTGTTCCCTCTCGCCCGCTCTGCTCCGTCGAGGCGCGCTCGTGACGGATTATGTACTGGAGAAGTATTTAGCATATAGCGTGCTACGTAATGGCACGACTCCAGAATTTCCGCCGAACGGACTGACCGTGTCTGCCATTGGCGGAGGACCGCGAAACCCCTTCTTCTCCTGTTTTTAATCGAATAGCTTTCTTTGGCTCCTCCGCCCGTTTTCGTGATCGGTGCTCGATATTCTACCGCCGATACAAAGGCACCGACGCAAAGAGCGCGTTCGCTCGCGCGTCAATGTTTCGGGCCGCGTTCCCTATCTGAACGCGAACCATTCGAGCTCTTTAGGTGGACGGACTTACCTGTACTATACCTCCACACATGTACAGGTGATAGCGGCTCCGTTTGCGACGGAACAAAGGCTACTTAAATGTCCTCACTGCAACAAATTATACGCCGTCAAGCGAACAATTCCTTTAATAAAGCAAATAGCTTTTTTTGACGGGTTCGGCTATTTGCTCACATTGACAATCATATAGTCGATAGTTTCTACAACATATGTTGCTTTCTTTCTTTTTCTCTCTGCAAATGCATGCGGACGGGCGTGGGAAGGCTCCGCATAAAGCTTTTCCCCCCTTTTTTTCTCTTTTTTATATTCATCGCCTCCTCGTGACTTCATACTGCCGCCGTGTCGTAAGATTTCAGGCAGCCGAACTATTTTTGACAAGTAGTTTCAGCTTGGGTCGATTACCAGTTTGTATCACGCAATGTTCTTGAAGCAATGTCGCTCGCCCTCTTTTATAAAATGGGTGAGATATCAAATCTTCTTCACTAGCTACCGGAGACGTATAGTGGAATGATTCGTTCAATCCACCTCCAGTTCGCAGGGGGAGCCCTTGATGAGAGCTGGGAATGTTGGCCTCCGGCACCTCTGGCTGGCTATTCGTAAAGAATGACTGCGCCTTCCGGGCCCTATTGCGTCTGTTGTGGGCTATAACGCGAGAGCAATGCTCTTCGAGTACGCGTGCGACGCATGCAGCCGGCAGTGGCGACGCTGCGTCGTACAGCTGTATACAGCTTGTTCAAGCTGGGCTGCAACAGTGTATCCGTCCAGGCAGCTTGCGAATGGGGGGCGATACACAGTGCCGCGCAAATCTTTCAGGGCCGGCGCAGTACAGCGCCTCTGGCAGAGACCATCCATAAGCGTCTTCGACAAAGGCTAGGCGCGCCGGAGCCGGCAGCTGCAGGTGCCGCGGAGGCGGCGGATCTTCCGGCGCTGATCGCTCGCTGACACTTCTGCGCACTTGCCCCCGCCGCACGGAGACTCCTCGGGGGGGAAAAAAAAGTCGCTCGTCCGTCGTCTCTGCTCTTTTCGTCGCTGCTACCGTGTGCGTGGGAACGCTCTCCGAGCCGCGGCCATGAATCACAGCTGGGGTGATATATGCGTTTCTTTATGCGCGCGTATGTATATTGGTGACAGCGGTTGATTTGTGCGCTGCGCGGCGTTTGTTTTGCTTCGTCGACCTGTGCGTCGGCGCGCGGCCTTGAGCCGCGCTTATGTCGCTAATATGGAGTCGCGCATTTAGCTGCGCTACTCTGATTACGCTGTGTTCTTGTTTCGCTGGCGTTATGGGAAGCAGCTGGCGGAACTATATGGCGCTGCACTGCGCGCTTTTATCAACTTTTGCTGCGCGCAAACGAGAACAGCGCTCGCAGGTGCGATTTGTGTCCTGCTTCAGTGATGTCACTCAACGCACTAAGCTGCTGAGTGGGCTCGGTATACATGCTTGATGTGCTCTTCTGCTTATGTAATTGCACGGATAGCGCTACTAAGTAACTTGAGAAATTTATTCGATTGAGTGCTCCACTGTAGGCACTCGCTCTGGTGTCAGTCACGTTCAATAGTAAGCGGAAGGTCACATTGCTACGAATGGCCATTTCTGCAATCATTATGCTGCGAAGACATAGCCTCACCTATCCGTACATGTATATATATATATATATATATATATATATATATATATATATATATATATATATATAATCCTTAACCCCCCGTTTAGGAATGTCAACTCTCGCATAATGTAAGGAATCGGGAAAGCTTGAATACACGAACTGGGAGTGTACAAAGGGGCTTATATAAATTTAGCGTAGATATACGACTGAGAAAGTCGGAGGCTTCGCAATACTTACCGCCGTATTCAGAAATGCAACTTAGCTTCAAGTCAGTGCTTGATTTAAAGGACGCCTGGCGCGAACATGCCCAGGACGGTCATTGCGTTTGCTTCGGTACGTTCACAATAGGCGTCACTTAAACCAAGTCAAGCACGGACTTGAAGCGAAGTTGCATTTCTGAATACGGGGGTTAAGCTTGACTTTAAGGTTTTGACTTTAACTGCCTGACCTGACAATGCTTTGCTGTTTCGAGCGTCCAGACGGCTGCGAAGTGGCTTAAGGTCTATGAGATTGTACTCTATTGATGTCAACGCGGCAGTGATGCTTGTCCGATGCGACCGATGTCCGGGAAATATTCCATGTTGGTGCCCACGCGTGAACGCTGCTGCCGTCTTTTGTTTCTCAATATTTGTGACTTAAAGGGCACAGCTATAGTGCGGGGTCAGACAAGGAGACACAATCTCTCCAATGCTATTCACTGCATGCTTAGAAGAAGTGTTCAAGCTCTTAGACTGGGAAGGCTTATAGGAGTGAGGATCAACGGCGAATATCTCAGCAACCTTCGGATTACATATGACATTGTCCTATTCAGCAACAATGGGGACGAATTACAGCAAATGATTGAGGACCTTAACCGAGAAAGTATAAGAGTGGGGTTGAATATTAATATGCAGAAGACAAAGATAATGTTCAATAGCCTGGCATAGGAACAGGAATTCAGAATCTCCAGTCACCCTCTAGAGTCTGTAAAGCAGTACGTTTATCTAGGTCAATTACTCACAGGGGACCCTGATCATGAGAAAGAAATTTGCAGAAGAATAAAATTGGGTTGCAGTGCAAGCGGCAGGCATTACCAAATCCTGACTGGGGGCTTACCACTGTCGTTGAAAAGAAAAGTGTACAATAATTCCATTCTAACAGTGCTAACATATGGGGCAGAAACTTGGAGGTTAACAAAGAAGCTCGAGAACAAGTTAAGGACCGCACAAAGAGCCATGGAACGAAAAATGTTAGGCATAACGTTAAGAGACAGGAAGAGAGCGGTGTGGATCAGAGAGCAAATGGGGATAGCCGATCTTCTAACTGGCATTACAAGAAAAAAATGGAGCAGGGTCGGTCACGTAATGCGTAGGATGGATAACCGGTGGACCATTAGAGTTACAGAATGGATATCAAGAGAAGGGAAGCGCAGTCGAGGACGGCAGAAAACTATAGGTGGGGTGATGAAATTAGGAAATTTGCAGGTAGAAATTGGAATCAGCTAGCGCATGACAGGGGTAACTGGAGATCAGAGGGAGAGGTCTTCGTTCTTCAGTGAACATGAAAATAGGCTGATGATGATGATGATAGTGCGCGTTATCGGAGCATGTGGCTGGCCTCGTGTTGTGAAGGCTTTGAGAGTAACAACTCTGCTCAGTGCACCATAGCGCAAGATCTGCTGTGTGCTGCACAGCTCGGCAACAGCGTATCACGGACGCGCAGTGCATGTCCTGTATACTTTCGACAAAAACTGTGCGTACAAGATTCCGAACGCGATTGTGCTCCTTGAATATTCTTCGCCATCTGCTGTTGCCATATGCCACCCTTGCGGTAGCAGTGCTGCTTTACCTTAATAATAATTTTTTTTGCCTATCTTTTACGCATTGCTCTGGCGAGCAGTTGGTATCTACAAGCGTTATGAAGAAAACGAGACATCCTTTCTGAATCACCCATACGACCTTGATGTGGTCGTTAAAGAGAAACCAAAGGTGAAGGAGGAACACCGTTATTCTGCCTACTTTGAGGCAGGGGTTCAAACGATTAGCGGCCGCAGTCCAATAAATAATTACACGTTCATTTATTTAATGTGTTAATGACACGTAGATTTATGTAAAATATCCATTTGGAGATTATACTGAACTGCATGTTCATGACTGCGCGAAGAGCAAACGCAGAGTGGGCCGAGGTGGCACGTGCTGTAAAGATCGCCTACCGCGTAGGAGAGGGCAACTGTCGAAGAGGAGGAGGAGGTGCGCGTTCGTCGCCGAATCTCGTGCGAGAGCTTTTCGGCGTCCGAATAAGGTTTAGATGGCTGTGGCTGTGTTGTGTTTTCCTTTCGCCGTAGTCGACTGCGGGTCTCTTGTCGAAATGTGCTGTTTCGTCCTACGCAACGCTACACAGAATGCTCAAGATAGAGGACTGTAATTGAATTTCGGACTGCAGAAGGTTGTGCGCCCATCAACATTCATCGCCGTCTGACTGCGGTTTACGGGGATGCCTGTGTTGATGTCAGCACTGTGCGGAGGTGGTCAAGGACTGTGAAAAAACAAAAGCCAGCCGCATCAAATCTCCACACAAGCCACAACCTTCCGCAGTCAGAAATTGAATTGCAGCCCGCTGTTTCAACCAGACGTCACCATTGGATGCCATAGATTGCTCGATTACTCTGGAACGAGAAGAGATAGGAAGGTGAGGCAAGTGACATCCTGTAACTTAAACATCAGTATGATAAAGAGTTCAAAATGTCTGCAATACCATTTCGAAAGTAGCGGGCTTGGAGGCATTGCTTTCTGAATCGCCCTCGTAGATAATGATCTTGGATAGTGTCTGCGTGGTTTTATTTCTCGGTGTCGGAACTTCGAGGAATACAGGGAGAGGTTTTCAAAAGTATGACGCTTTCTATTGCTAAAGAAGATGCGACGATGGGCTCTTCGCCACCTCCGAGTGCGACTTAATCCAAGTGCTTGCGGTTCGGAGCATGTCCTTGCGGCCTAGTTAGAAACTTCGTGTTTTGACCGCAGACATGTGGAAGGCATCAAAACCGCTTGCCTGAATGCATGAAGCCGCTCACCAATACTGAAGAAATTATCGTGTTTTTGATGCGAAAGCGTCAAATGGCCCATTGAGCGAAAATGTCGGCGTCTGTCGTCTCTAGCAAAGAAACGGAACTTGCATTGAGGTCTACAAATACAGATGGCTGTACTCGTAAATCGATTGTGACGCGATGTTGTGGCGAATGTTCTCACCTATAGGCTTCATATATGTACTGTTGTTTGCTCTATGTATGTGATGCGAGCTGGCGCAGTAGACGACTTGACGCAACAATACTCGAACAGCAAACGTTGATTTTTTTTTTTTTCGTGAAGTTGGCCCCGCGAAATGTAGATGGCGTTGCCGTGCCTCCAGAAGCCGCTATTACAGGACGTGTGGGCTTCTATGGGAGCTTCGCCACCATGCGTACCATATACCTTGTTGGCACCGCAGGCTGCTGCTGCTTGCTGGCTCGGGCAGCACGTACCTCTATGGTACATTACTCACAGAGAAAAACTTGAGCGCCGTTCAGTTGGACATTAATGCTTTCGCATTCACAACTCATAAGAAGTGCTTAGGTGTCGTCGGAGTTTTTACTTGTAAAGCTCGGTATTGAACTGTTCGATGATGCGTGCGAGCTACCAACACCCAGGCTTGTCTTTGGTAGCCCGCCCATTTTAACCCTTGCATTTAAATTCAGTCTCATATTAGCCGATGCGAAATGCAGAAACGCCCGTGTCCTGTGCATTGGTGGCACGTTAAAGATCTCCTGGGGGTAAAAATCTGGAGTCCCCCACTACGGCGTGCCTCGTAATCAAATAGTGGTTTTGGGACGTAAAACCCCAGAATTCATTTGAACTAATAAATTTGGATCCAGGTGTAGTGCCAAGCCGAAACTGGCCAAACTAGCGCGTCATAGTTCAGTGTTCGACTTGCAGCAGATAATCACAGCAACGTTTAACTCTTTAACTGGGAAGATAAGAAAGACTTGACCTAGAATGGTTTTATTGCTTTAGGTCTTCTTTATTCTGCTCAAATGCGTACCAATTTAAATATTAAACGGTTTCTCTAAACACTAAGCGAGATACAGTAGGTCAAAATTATTGTTGACCAGGTGGTGGCAAGTAAATGTATGGTCCAAAACTGGTCTCTGGCACTTGCTTTGGCAAGGTCAATTGTGTTCTTGAGATGTACCTGTATGGAGTTAAAGAATAAGAGGTTGCTTAAAAAGGGGGAAAAAATTTGCGTTGTCGAGAAAATGACCCCCACGTGCGCTAAGAAGATAACGACGAAGCCTTCAGGTTTTGTGACCAATACATCCGCTGCTGCTCACGCTCGAATACCACTGCTGATCAGGTACATCAATAAAGGTAAATTGAAAGGCACAGACTAATATTTGGATTTATCTAGTTCCTGCAGATGCTTTTGTTAGGTCAACATTATTGTTGAGCCACCAGTTAAAAGGTTAAAGCACACGCCAATGGAGCGGAATTCAGCAGAACAAAACTACTCACCCATGTTTTTTTGTGTGTGTTTGTTCATTCGCGCCTGACATGCAAGCACCAACACGCTCAGTAGCACGCCCGTATCAGGCACCGCTCTGTCAGTAATGGACCGCACTAATCGTGATTGTGCATCAGAACTATTAAGTAACTGCGGAGAGCGCAGGCTGCTAAACCGGAGGCACCAAGGACTTACCCGCTGGGTATGAACTCGCTGAGAGCGGAATCACGAAGACGAGATGAGAAAACAATGGGAAGAACCTTGATTTGGACAGGATTGTACACGGTAATGCTCTTTAATAAAAGTGCAAACATGTGGCTTATGAGGGAAGTCTTGGGGTTAGTTTCCTGAAGCGCGTTAAACAAGAAGAATGGTATTCAGACAATGCACACAAAAACTGATCCGCCTTTGGCGCGACCGTCGTTTTTGTAGATGATGTGTTTTGCAGTACCTTTCTGCTTAATATGTGTTGTACAGTTGCGATATATCGGTGCGAAGGAAACAGCACGTGCTTCACAACGCGGAACGACGCGCCGTTCTCGAATGGGTGCAGTGTTCAGACGTGGCACGTGGCGGGAACCGAGGGCGGAGTGTTTACAGCGTTGCGAAAGACGACGAGGAAGACGTTTGGCGTCACCATGCGTGGCTCGTATTGCCCGCCAGCTCCGGTCCATTCCCGAGGCACGGCGCACCCGCCCGGGCCGGTCCGGCCCCTCGTCGCGCGCCGCCCATCGGAGAAACCCGGCCGCTCTTGGTAGGCGGCAGAAGCGCTGCCTCCGTGGTGAGACTTGTGCAACAGCTGTCTTCCCGCTAGTAGCCGCCGCCGGGCTCTTCGCGGAGTGCACCAGTCTTGCAGACAAGACTGCGTTAAGAGAGCTTGGGTTCCGATGACCCTCCCTTTGTTTCGATTGTCACCGACACGTGTATTGCGCTGTCATCTGCGAAGAAGCCAAAATGGATTGTAGGCTTTATTCTGGGGAAAAAAAAAAAAAAAAGGGGGGGGGGGGAGGGAGAGCTTGCAGGAGAATGGTGCCTTCACGTTTAGATAATTTCGTTGCATGCGCTGTGGTTTATATTGTGGAGATATATACTAGCAACATTGTAAGGTTAGGGAGGGATACACGGTGTGAACACCGTGTATTCCTGATGAGGTTGATTTGGTGTGTCACACTGTGAGGAACTCGTTTTGTTTGCCTGTGTTTCAAGCAACCTAGCAGTAGGCGCTGACACTTTATTTTGGAAACCGATCATACTTATTTGTGGAGAGTACGGAGCACGGCCGCGGCGGCCATATTTCGATGGGAGCGAAGTGCAAAAACGCCCGTGTCACGTGCATTGGGGGCACGTTAAAGATTCCCAGGTGGTCCAAATTAATCCGGATTCGTGCCTCATAATCAGATCGTGGTTTTGGCACGTGCAACCCCAGAGTATTATTTTTTGGAGAGCACGCGTTAAGGAACATCGAAGGACAAATGGTACTTCGTGCTCCCTGGCGCTTTCTTTTCCCACCTGGCAGCGGTGCTCTTCTCCTCAACACGAGACCGATACTTTCATTCCAGTACGCGACGGTAGCATTGCGCAATGCTAAGACGCTCGCGTGCTAAGACTTTGGTGCACCGTCAAGAGCAGACGAAACGCAATCCGCAAACTCCCTCCCAGTACGAGGTCTCTCATATTGCAGGGCCAGGATAATGTAACGATTCTATTCCAATGTCATTCCTTGTCGCGCTTCGTCAGTAGTCGGAGCGGCGCTCCGCCAGCGTTATCAACGGGATCAGCCGCTCATGAACGGTGGGGTGGCATAGAATCGAGCTGAAGGAATTGCTGCATTATACTGGCCCAGGTATGTATCGTTAGGATGGAAAAGTACGTGAATCTGTTATACCACCGTCTTCTCACGGTGTCGCAGGCAATGTGTCGTATGGAGCCTCAACACCGCAATTCTCTGAATACATAGCTTCTTTAAGAGTCCGTGTATAAACAGCACCATACATTTGTATCTTAGCGCCGGTATTACACTTGCTGGTGGCGTGAATCCGCAGCTGAATAACGTAGTCACAAAGCCGGGGGCCCCGCCCGCTTGTTCATAAGTGAACGTCGCGCCGACAGTTTCCCGATGATCAAATATTGTCTGGACTTGTTCCAGCTCAACTCTCCACAATCTTCGTGCTCAAGTGGGATCGGTGTTGCTCTTTTCGTTTCGTGGACAAGGAAATGACTTCGTGATGCATTAAACACGGATGGTCGTGGTTTAGAGTTCAACCACACTTTCTCCATGGTGAGACGCACTTGCAGCATGTACTGTTGTGGCGTCATAACTACGCTGCAATCTAAATTGCGAGTGGCAACGATCATATTTACAGCTTCATAACATTTGCGCTTGCAGGGAGCGACTGCCTTGCGGGCTGTCAGCCTAACCTTCACATGTCTTGCAGCACTTCGGGCCGCGCGCTCCGTCGTCCTGATTCTTATCGCACGTGGCTGTCGTCCGGCGGCATTTCGCGCTTCTGCTCTCTGCCGACGCTTTAATGCAGGCTGAATTCATGTGGGAAGAGCGTAACGGTTTTTCTTTCTTTTTTAACCTTCGAGCATATCCGTTATCGGTTGCGGCTGACCGACGGTCGGCACGCGAGGAGGATGGGTCGTCGCAATGACCCGCAGAGTTGGCGTCTAGCGTGTTTACATCGTCCGCGATAAAGACGTGCGTGTCGATAGCGCAATTGTAAGATCGCGGCTGTATCAATGTGTGCCGGCAGTTTAGAAGGGGGAGCGCGTCAATTAGTGCTCGCGGTTCGCAGTATTCACTCGGGCGTGCTCTCTCCGTTGTGCGTCTACGTTTGATCTCACAGCGTGCTCTCTCGGTTCCACTCTTCCGCCTCCAGGTGAACATGGAAGGCCGTCGGAGCTCGCAGCTCTGGAAGGACGAGGGCAGTGTCCTGGAGGCCATTGACGAATTGATGGCACCCAGCTCTGACTTCAGCCTTTCCGACATTCAAGACAAGCAGGAAGCAAAATCAACCAAGGAACACCAGTACGATGAAGAAGACTACAAAAGTGAGTGTACCTTTCAGGCATGTTGGGCTTCACTCCTTCCGCTGTGCCGCGGTTCGGTATCTCAATTAAGGCGCAGCCGCTATCTAGATGGCATACATAACCTGCACTTCGTTCGCATCGATTGTAGTATGGACTATCAAACATCCTGTATAATCAGATGTGCTGCCGTCAGATGACGGAAGACAAGCAGCATTGTGGTTGACCAGTCCTTGGGAGGGAGACCGCCTAGGATCGCCGAGTGCTGACGGCTTTCTTCTGCCGCGAAATAGCTGAGGTGTTCGCCTCGAGCGAGGGTGTCTGCAGGACCCCCTTCCTTCACTTTAAGCACCGTCTTCGAACTTCTTCTTCTTTTTTTTCTCTTTTTTTTTCTGTAGTTGTAGCAGTTGCGCTTTAACTTTTGCGCACAGTACACGGGTGTGCATTTTTGTGTGGCAATGAGGCGGTGGCTATGAGAATTAGTGCCCGCCTCATTGTCGTACGCAGTTTCCCTTGTTAACAAGCTTGTGCCACTATACTATAAACTTTATTGCCAATCAATCAATCAATCAATCTTTACTTGAGATTAATTCATTAACAAAAATTAGTGCTGGGACAAGAACTAAAAGCTCCTTGTTTGTGGCTTGACGAGGTTCTTGCCCCTATTCACACAACGAGGGCAAATCCAAGGCATCTACCAGGTGTCTTTTTCTTAGTAGCACCAAATTTTTAAATATTGCCTGCGGCAGATAGCACAATTCTAACCCTTTACCTAAATTATTCCATGAGGCGGCCATTCCTTCTACGAGAAATCAAAAAGCAAGAGTGAATCATTAACATAATTACGCTAATTAACTGTTGAATAAATTACTTTGCGGCACTTGTTTCAATTTGCGAATTGTAGCCAGTGAGTTCGCAAAGCGTATCCACTTGGAACGAACTCTCAGGACTACACCTGTCTCGAAGTGTTAATTTTCCAAGTGTCCAACGAAATGCATTTTCGTTCCAGTTACTTTTGTCCTTCAATGCATAAAACAGCGTTTTCTTTAAAAAGTAAGTGGAACAACCGTGCATTTTTAGCGCAAGTTTGACGGCGCCTGTCTCGAAGCCGGTGCCATCCTCAGAATTCGTTCCAAGCCATATGCCTTGCAAACTCGCCGGCTAAAGTTCGCAGATTGAAATATGTGCTGTAAAGTGATTATTTAAAATGTTAATTAGTGTCATGTTAATTATTCAATTAAGCATTGTGGTTTATTGAGAAGTAAGGGCCACCTCACCGAGTAATTTATAATTTAGCTCAAGGGTTAGAATTGTGCTATCTGCAACATGCAATTTTTAAAAATTTGGTGCAGCTAAAAAAAACGAAAAAATCTTAAATACAACATGAAACAGTGTGAACATTTAGGGGTTATGGGTAGTTCCAGCAAATCAATACAAAATGCATCTATGAATACATAGGTAAACATTATAATGAGCGCATTCAGTCTGGTTGTCACCGAACAAATGAAATATCCGCACGCAGCCACGTCACGTGTCCATGCTTTCCCATTTTTCATTTTGCATCGTCCGTCGCATCGACCTTATGCAATGTGTTAAGTCATGTTGTAATTTAACAAACAGCACTTGTAGCTAAATCATGTTGTTCGAAGTTTGTCGCAATTTAGAGCACAGATATTCTAATTCCAAGCACTAAACATTGTAGATTACATCACATTTCAGCTGAAACAAACGGTTTTTATTTCTGCAGTACTTCAACAGCGTCGAACGTCAGGAAGTGTGCGTTAACAGGGTGTACTAATTAACTTTTTAATTAGTAATTTGGGGGCAGATACCTTAAGCACATATAAAGTCAATCAATATGCAAAGCATGTCCACCTAATTAGAATCTTGAGACGAGCACAAGTTTCGAGATATTCGTTACCAAAATCTTCCATTACATTCCGCGAAGTTTTGCCCGCAATAATTAATGCTTTCGGGGAAAATTATACGCGGAACCCCCTGTACTGCTTTGAGACAAATATCTCAAAGCAGCATTCATTTGCGCACGTTTTTAGGTCATTGCTTCAGCACTGGTCGGCTTGATTCCGCAGTTGAGATATGTGCCCATGCGCTTCATTAAAAATTAACTAGTGCACTTGAGCTCAATAGCTAATTAGCACGTGACACTCGGTTTCCTGCGGTAGAAGTCCCAACTATAATGTGTTCCCTTAATATTATTTTGCTTGTTCTTTTGCCCTGTCTTTAGGAATGTTTCTCTTTAGTTGACACGGTATATGATTCATCAGCATTTGGTGAAGTCTTACATAACTGCCTTGGTTCCCTCTGCAAAATTTAGTGCGATAATGTGGACCTTGAATTAAACGACACCAAGAAGACTGGAGGCTAGTTGTCCGCGCGTTTCGGGTAATTAAGCGCATTTGAGTAAGGCGCCACTTGGGGTTGTTACGTCAAGAAGATGCGTTGGCACTGTGGACAGTTTTAGTGTGAAGAGTCACAGCACGACCTTATCTCGGTGTGTAAGCAAAATAGCTATCAGGTCGTGCTGCTGATTGGCCTGCTCCCATTAGCTCATTGGCGTAATTTGTTCAGTTAGTAGAAGCTCTATGACTGTGAGTCTTCTCGAAAAGACAAGGTTAATACTTTGGAAAAAGTGTTCAAAAGTGTAACTGATGGACTAACTCATCGAAAACTGTGGCCAACAAAACAGATCCTGGATGCTAATCAATTTACGTTTTTTAAGCATGGAATGTTTTTAGCTCCCGGTGTCGGCGACCTTCAAGTGACCTTGAGCCAAAAGCCAGAGCTGTTAACAAAACGAGATCATCTGGGCACCCAGTCAAAATTTAAGCGGTCTCTGGCCCCCAAGCCTTTGTACAGGACCGCATTATATACGCTAGTTACTGCCCAAACAAGTTACAAAAAATATTGTTTCCGAGTTCTTCCTAATGTTTGTTCACAATATCACTCAAGCTGTAACTTCTAGTACGCTGAAGTTTTATTTGTCATTTCCAATAGCGACGTTCGAAAGGCAGATACAGGGCACCATACACTTGATTGCCATCTTTTGGCGCTGAGACAGGGTTGCCTGTGCTCTTTTCAACGCCAGCGGTCCGTGAGTTGGCCGCACATTTGTAGCCGACTACTTCGACGCGACAAGAAAAAGTAGCTACAGACGCTGAGAACGCTGCACTGTTAGAAGAAGAAAAGCGGTTGAAGGCGGCGGCACGACAAGCAGCAAAATACGCCACATGGTAGCCATTTTATGCTTACATCTACTTTGGATTACGGGAGAGCCAGCAATCTTTTAATGTGCATATGCCACTGCTGTACATTCGGGCGCTTAGCTACACGTACAATACACCGTAACACGGAAGCATACGAAAATGCGAAGAACTAATGTCCTATTCTCTCGTCTGAGAATAGGACATACATACGGCACACACAATTTTGTTTTAACGGGAAATGACCCGCCAACCTGTGGTAGATGTGGAGAGAGGCTTACCGTGCTCCACGTCCTCGTGGAGTGCAGGGAAGCCGAAAGAGAGAGAAAAAGGCACTTTCCTATAGCGTACCGGTACAGTCTCCCTCTCCATCCCGCTATGTTTCTTGGCGACGAACCTCTCTTTAACACTAAAGCTGTCCTGGATTTTCTTAGCGATGTAGTATTGCATGTTATTTGCCCAATAGTTTCGTAGCGCATCCTCTCTCCAGAGGATGTCGCCGCGATAGTAGTTTAGCATAGCACGCGCCTCCAGGCCCTTGCGTTTCAAAGGGTCTGTCAAGGCAGTAGTGCTTTTTGAAAAGTTTTATCTGTATATTTTCGTTTATCTTCATTATCTTGCAATTTGTTCTTTCGGGTTCATAGTGCACCTCATTAGCAATTGCCATAATTTTATTACATATATATTTTACGCATTTTACAGCGATTGTTTTTTAGGCCCTTTTACAGCCACGACACATCTACCTTTCACTATTCATTGCTCCATTGTCAACTCATGAACACTGGCCTGGCGCTCTTTGGCCATACCTGGCTCTTGCGCCATTAAAAACCATACATCATCGTCACACCCGTAACTTAGAAATAGGCATAACTTATCAATAAGTTATTGAGATAGCGCGCTCGAAGAGTCGGATTGGCGCCGCCCCGTGCTTTTAGATGTGGCGATGCTTGGCGGTGTCTCGCGCGAAGTTTGTCGTGATTTCTGAAGCAGTCGATAAGCAGATGCGGACTTATTTCCGCTTCGTGTGCATTTTCGACATACCTGATTAGGGAGACTCGGTTACAGTTAGCCTCTCGTGCGCGCGCGCGCGTGTGTGTGTTTGCGTGTGAGAGAGAGCCCATTGGTCGGTAAAAAAAAAAAAAAGTCAGAGCGAATCTTTATTGGCTGCTCGTTCACGCTGCACGAGCGAAATCGCATCAAGTTCAAGTGTCACCCTCATGTACAGCCGCGTGCGCGAGCGGTGACTTTCTGTTCGCCAGCACCTTAAATTAGGAACAAACTTACAAATGACTATGCTATCTTCACGAGCTTTGTGAGCGTAGTCAGATAGCATAGTCACGTTTAAGTTTGTTCCTGATTTAAGGTGCTGGCGCACAGAAAGTCGTCGTTCGCGCACGCTTTGGGCGGCTGTACAGGCAGTTACGATGGAATCGGAAAACTTTTAATTCTTCCTCCTCCCCCGTAAAGCAGCATTTTACTGCTGCCATTACTACGACGAGAAAGGCGACGTCGATACCGCAGCACAAGCGAAAACGCTGTGTGTATCGTTTCGTATGTCCCAGCTGCATCCACGCTCTTCGAGGATGGCCACGGAAATGTATCAGAAGCGCTATCCTTAAGATTCCCCGCGAACATGTCGAGTGAATGCTCATTCAAGCGTTAATCGCATTATACTTTAGTCGACGCAGCTGGAAGATCAAGCTTCCTGTGTAAATCTTTAGGGAACCTTGTTCACTACCAGAATACCACATCGGTTGTTACAAATCATGTAAAACTGTATGAGTCGCGTAGCTAAATGGCTAAATTGTGTTCAGAGGGCATTGACACTTGGCAGCTATGGATTGTATATCTTGCTTATTTGAGCGCTACCATAGTTGCTCTATACGGACCTGAGCTGCGTAAACGTCTCGCCGACATCCAGAAATTGTGTTATCTAGCAGTTGCAATATCAGCGTGCATGTTGTCAGCACGTGTTAGGTAGGCACGCTGTGTCGCGATGTTCAGCTGGTCCCGGCCTCGGCGGCCGCGTTTCGATGGGGGTGAAATGCCAAAACGCCTGTGTACCGTGCACGTTAAAGAACCCCAGGTGGTCCAAATTATTCCGGAGTCCCTCACTATGGCATGCCCCATATTCAAATAATGGTTTTGGCACGTAAAACCTCAAAATCTAATTTGTTCAGCTGGTTCGATTAGAGTCACTAGAAAAACATTCTAGTGACTCTTGGTTCGGCTGAGCCGCACCCGTATCGCAGTTCACAGAATGGGATACAACCTACAAGAAAAACGCTTCAAAAGCCCCTTTCATTCCATGACTGATCACTTACGTGTCGACTATGTGCATTCTGTGCCGGTATGTTGTAGCGATGCCTTTCCGGTGCTAATGCCTTTTCGCGCTTATCGCGCTTTGTCAGTGGTCAGAGCGACGGTCCGCTCGCGTTATCAACGGCATCAGCCGGCCGTGAGCGGTGGATGATAAGACTAGTATAGAATAAGTCACAAGGCATATCGCTACAAAATACCGGCCCTGCACGCTACGCTGTGGTTGGGACGGCGCCTCATTTGCGGAAAATGTTGGCCCACGTTTTCTGAAGTGTGACGTCGCCTCGAGTATTCATCACGTGCTCTGAGTACCTGCCGTCAAGCTTGGCGCTAAGTTTACGTGAAGTCAAAAGCGCGGAGCCCCCATGCTGCTTCCCCGAATTGGCGTGCGGGCAGCCCGCAGCCGGTATTGGCTTTCATTTTTAGTAGTTTGCACTATAGACTTCTATAGGAAAGAAAATTAGGAGGGGAGTAATAATTTTAGTTCTGGGCTTTTATGTGCGAAAACCACGATCTGATTAGCTCACGAGTAATTTGGACCACCTGGCGTTTTTCAGAGTGCTGAGTACGCGGGCTTTCTTGCATTCCGCCCCCATCGGAATGTGGCCGCCGGGGCCGAGATCGCACCCGTGATCTCGAGTCATGCAGTGCAACGCCATAGCCACTGGGCTACCGCGGCGGGCGGAGGTATCGCGAATAATGATCCTCGACTTTGCAATATATAGCGTATATGAGCTAAAGTTTGTGATTAGACAGATAAGGCATTCTTTGTAATCGCTCGTTGCTTCATGTCCTTCTTGTCGAATAGCATCCCGCCTAAATTAAGTTCTCATAGTGCCCTGAACACGCACGCATGTTTGTTTGCAAGAAGACCCGTCGTGGTGGCTCAGTGGTGTCCTGCTGCTGAGGTCGCGGGCTCGGTTCCCGACCACGACTGTCGTATTCCGTTTGAATGCAACAAAATGCATGTACAGTGCTCAACGATTGAAACGCGATACTCGGAGCGCATGGCTGCTGGCGCTTTTTGTGCCATTCGGTGGTCGCTGGGGACACCGACTTGATGTACTGGGGTATATGATGACAGCAAAGAGCTTTTTTCATGCAATGGGGGAATGAGTTTGGTCTGCCAGCGGTCACCCAACTCTCACCGGTGGCGCAAAGAGTTCCGGCCGCCATGCGGTCCAAGTATCGCGTTTCAATCGCTGAGCACTGTACCTTGCTTTGGGTACACATTAAAGCACCCCACCTTTATTCTCAACTACGGCGTCTCTCATACGATAAGTTGCTTCGGGACGTTAAGCGCATTTTTTTTTTTTCACATACCTGAAAAAGAGATTACGGAAATATGTTCTTGAAAAAGAAGTTCTAGAATTCGTGCATTCGTAACAAGGCCCTGAGAGGATTTGAGCTCCCTAGGTTTTTCGAATTATATGAAAACGACAAGAACCTTTTATGTGTTTTTGATAAGATTGGTGTGGATTTTACCACGTCATCATTTAGCGAAGCGATATATATATATATATATATATATATAATTGCTTATGACAAGGCGTGAGCGAGTATTCGAAACTTTCTAATGAAACGTATATTGTATTATTCGATTGTATTATTTCTTGCGTCGCGCAAGCGGTATAATTTTACCTGATGCTGCGCATGTCTGCACCCTGCCGTGGAAGTCGAAGCATGCCCGTCGTGGTTGCTTAGTGGCTAAGGTGTTGGGCTGCTGAGCCCGACACCGCAGCCACATTTTCAAGCACGAGGCCGCGGGATCGAATCCCGGCTACGGCGGCCGCATTTCGATGGGGGCGAAATGCGAAAACACCCGTGTACTTAGATTTAGGTGCACGTTAGAGAAGCTCAGGTGGTCCAAATTATTCCGTAGTCCCCAGCTATATGGCATGCCTCATAATCAAATCGTGGTTTTGGCACGTAAAGCCCCCCCCCCATACGAGCTTTTATTGACAGGGTAAAAGCAAACATAATTGCGCGAATGCTTCCGGGGCTGTTCGAGTATATATACTTTCTCTATGCAGATAGTCTTCATTGCCCACAGGGTATGCGATAGCTCTCCACACCAATTCACTCTATTTTTCTGAATTCTCTGATATGTCATGGGTGAGATTTGAACCACAGCGCGGCTAAGACTTTCTTGGCGAAATATTTCGTTCTCATCCCCACGACAGTGCCCAGTGTGTAAACTCGATGCTTTCATATGGGCTGTAGGTTATTGCGGGTTATAGATTGTTTTAAATTGTTTAATAGCTGGCTCCGCTGTTCGATACGAAAGTGCGGGCCAGTGATGTGTTGTTTGCAATAACGCATATATAGGCACGAAGTAAACTATAATGAATAAAATGAACCGTGGCGTGCGTTTCTTCGGGCCCTGTGTATACAAGCGGTTCTTGTTTGATTTTCCACGAGACAGTAAGCGACTGTTTTTTTTTTTTTTCCTGTATTTGTGGCTATGTTTATATGTTTACTACTTTCATTTGTGCAGAAACAGCTGTTCGCTGCTTTAGTTGTTGGCACGTCGGCTCTTTTATTTTAATGCAGCCGTAAGGAATAAGTGTCCGCTAAGTGTTCACTCAGTAAAGGATGCTGTGCATAAACAGAGCGTATGTTTTCAAGACCGCCCGAGTTCCGATTAGCGGGATTCCAGTGCATATAATGAAGTATCTGAATTCGCATTTGTATGCCCTGCTTTTCAGTGCATAGGGGTGCCGGCTTTCCTCATCACCATCAACCTTTAAAGAAGCACCACTACCATCGCCGGAGAAGCTCCGCGCCCAGCACCTCCGGTAACCAAGATCCTGCGGATCTTCCCGCTCTGGCCGAAGCGAAAGAGCCTAGCCAAAGCAGCAAGGTGAGCGTCCTCCTGCCGCCGTATAGTTTTCCATCTTGCAGTGCGACGCCGTCGACATGAGCTGACTTTTTTAACAGCGAAGCTGTTAAAAGCTGTTAACGGCGAAGCCGTAATGTATGGTTCATATCAAGGAACTGCTGCGACGTAGCTATGGCAACCAGAAGGGCGGCGACACCCAAGAAAAGCGGCGCGGCGCATGCGCACGCGGTCTCCTCCTCGCCAGCTCCCTCCCTTCCCGACCCCCGCCTCTCTTCTCTCCGCGGCGCGCTGAGCCAGGAGAGAGAGAGAGAGAGGAAAAAAAAAAAAAAGCGAAAGTTTTCACTAGGCCGCGCAAAGCTCAAGACCACGGTGTAAGAATAGTTCTCAAGACACAGCGAAGCTGGCCGATTGATTGCGTCTCTTGGTTGTAGCTAGGTTGAACTTGGCTACGTCAAGGTTTAAACTTGGTTATGGCTGCAGTAGTACTGGAAAGGTGCGCGGCGGTAGCGCGACGGTGCGGGGGAGCATGACGTCATACCGGCTGTGGTGGCGGCGATAGCGTGGCGGTGGCGTGATGGCGCGGTGCACCTTTCCAGTACTACCGCAGCCTTTCCAGTACTAGCACAGATGACGTACACGAGTATAGGCCTAGCTACAACGAAGTTTAAACCTCCACACAGACAAGTTCAACCTAGCTACAACCAAGAGACACAATCAATCGGCCAGCTTCGCTGCGCCTTGAGCTTTGCGCGGCCTTCAATGCATAAAATGCATAAAACGACGTTTTGGTAAGAGAGTAACTGGAACGCCAGTGCATTTCTCCGCAAAGTCCGGGTATTAATATCTCGAAACTGGTGTCATCCTGAGAATTCGTTCCAAGTGGATCCACTTGTGAACTCCATGGCTAGAATTTGTAAATTGCAATATGGGTCATTAGGCTATTAGTTAATAACTTAATTAGTGAATTTTTGATAATTGGTCTCTTCGAATAGACCAGCTCATGAACTAGAATTGTGCTATCTGCCACAGGCAACTTTTAAACATTTTTTAATGTGTTCGCTGAAACAGCCGGTATATACCCTTTAGCAAGGATCATGAGAACACCACCATTTCCGATATATTCGTCTCCAAAATATCTCACGATTGCATTCGTTTTCCACATATAGTTCCATATAGTTCCACATTCGTATTCCACGGCCGTTTTTGTGATCGAGTGGCCATGGAGTGTGCATGTACACGCATGCCTGTGTAGGTATTAGTGAAGCGAAACTTCAGGTAAATTGACTATTGGTAGTTTTCCTCAAGCTGTTGATAGTGTATAGGGGGTATCGATAGTATTACGATAGTTCGCTAACATATGTTTGCTATCGATAGTTTTCCACTTGTATTGATAGCTTTACTCAAGCTTCCATGTGCCGGGGCTGTCAGCTGTCAGATAGGCTGCCAGCGATATACGAACACTCTCCGGCATGCTCCAACCTCAGCGGCCCCAGCCCACTTTGATACCGCCACTGCCCCTTCGGTGCCCTAGAGATTCTGCGCCACCCGCTTTATTATAATCTCAGCTACTGTTCTGAGGCCTCCCAGTAACATAGTTATTTTTGCATGCTAAATGATGGCATATACCTAGAGGTAGACCAATATCAAATTTTTTGAATACGAATCGAATACAAATAGTGAGTATCGAATCGAATATGGGATAGTAAAACGCAGACACATACGTCTTTACAGGAGGAATATTTATTTCTTTATATGTATATTTAGTTACCATGCCTGTACTGACTAATCCAAGGTAGACGGCTTTCACGGTTATCATGGTTTTCTCGGCTTATCAGGGAGAAAGAATAAGTCTTAAACAGAAGATGACTAATTGCCATTCAAAAAGCTGCACAATTACACGCAGAATCATCTGTGGGAGTTACCTAAATCATGCGTAAGCATTTGCTACTAATCACCTGCTATTTCGTCGTCGTATGCTGCTGTGTTTGATATAATTGCGGGAAACACTGCGGAAGAATCGTGAAACGGAGAAGCGTGGCTGCAACACTGAAATGGTAACTGAGACCAGCATGAGACAATGAAGAAGAGGCGAGTAGTAGTAATGTTTACTCATGTTATATGATGGGTACGGGCCATGTTTTGAGACAAAAACATGTTATATGATGGTGCGTTTGGATGATGCCGCTGCTTCGTGGAAGATGAGCACTGGCGGATGCGTGCTGCGCGTAGTAGGGTGACGTAATTCAACTGTATCACAGTCCTCACATAGAGTAACATATACAAGGATAAGAGAGGACACTTCCATAGGCCCCTGCGGCTGATTTGAGTTCCCAGCGCACCTAGCGGGTGTTAGGGGCCGGTATATTTCTCCAGTATGTTTTTGTCCTTAGGCAACCAGCTCAAGCCTCAAATAGCAATAGCCGCTTGTGTTATCGTACAGATTCTCCCTTCTAATTTCTTTCTTCCCAGTCTTTTGTATCTTCATATGGTCTTTTTTGTTTCCTTTCCTTGGATCCGATTCACTGTCTCTGTTTCTCTCACATTGTTTTTGATGAATCTTGGTCGTCTATGTACACTTTCAATGACCCTGTGCCTGGTTCCAACTTTCTTGACCTCTTCCTCCATTCTGTGTCCAAGCTTTTTAGGTACAGATATTTGTGCACTTTGGCCATCCATTTATTGTCATCCGAGTTCCTGAACCTTTCTTCAAAACAAATTTTACTCTGCGCTTCTATGACTTCAACATAGTCCCAACCCATGTCTCCCTACACTGCCTCATTTGTAGTTTTACCGTGGGCCCCCAAAGCCAACTGGCCTACCGATCTTTTGTTAACTTCCAACCCCGACAAGATATCCGATTTTAAGCACATAATGGCATTTGCGAACATTGGCATTGTACCATTACTCCTTTCTAGATTCCTCACACCACCTCATATTTTAGCCCCAAAGTGCTCTATGTTTTATTATTGCTGCATTCCACTTCCCTTTCACTCTAACATTATCTTGGTCGGTGCTTGAGTAGGTCTTTCCTTTGTTTATGTGTACACCAAGGTATTTATATTGCTTGACTGTGGGTATGATTTGCTGTTGAATCCATACTACATCATTGCTCATCTCTGCATTACAGATCATAAGTCCCGATTTGTCGCTGCATTGCCACTTATATTCGCAAGTATCTGTAAATCCTTTGAATTGTCCAACAGTAGCACTATGCCGTCTGCATACATCAGCCCAGGGACCTTCTGTTGCACCTTTTGTCCATTACGGATGTAAGATAGATTAAAACCTAATTCACTGTTTTCCAGTCATCTTTATATGGGTGGTGAAATTCCCTGTCCATGTTGTAAGCTCCTTTAATATCTAGACATGCTCTCTGTCCCTTTACTCAGTACTATGCACCACCTATGCGTCCAAGCAACATATCGTGGTATGCTGGGTGCCGGGGCACCGAGAGATAGAAGGTAACGTGTTGGCTGACCAGCTAGCCACATCCGTCCACGCGAACGTTGCCAACTCTTCCACGACTGTCCCTTTAATGGACCTCAAGCCCGCCCTAAAGAAAAAAATCACAGCATGTCCACGGGGTGAATGATGATGAGTGGGCGAAGCTCCGGAGGGAATCATCGGATCTCCCGCTTAAGGGGACGCTAGCACAAACGCGTTAGAAACGTGCAGTACTCTCTAGTAAGGGGGAGCGGCCACAGCGTCTTACGCAGCCATTTACACATGCCAAAACGTGCACCGCGTTTGCCGACGCCATCACATGACTGCTGAGAGAGTATACCCCCGTATTCATAAACGCTCCTCGACTTGAACTTGACTTGCCACCGCTTTGGGCAGCGCGTTCGAAACGCGTTGAAGGTAAGGCAGAGAGGCCACAGCGTCTTACACCAGCTTCTTACACGGGCCGTAACGCGCTAGCACAAACGCGTTAGAAACGCGCTAGAAACGCGGCCTTTCGTTAATGTTGGGTATTTATTGCCATCGTGGTGCGTGTGTCCATGTCCGCTTCGTGGCGTAGTGGGCTAACGCCGCGCGCTCGGAAGCGAGGGGTCCCTGGTTCGATTCCGCGCTACGGACACAACTTCGGAATTTTTTTTCTCATTTTTCTCAGACTGGTTACATACTACTACTACTACGACGACGGGGACGGAACGGGTGCCGCTATAAGGAGCTTCTCCCCTAAAAGCTCAGGGCTTACTGGCAGCGGTTGTGGGATAAACAGAAAATAAACTACATGTTATCAAGCCATATCTTGGCAACTGGCCGCCGGTATCAAAGAACTGTCACACAGAAGTAACACTTTGCAGACTTAGGATAGGACACACACATAGTACACAAGCATACCTCTTGTCTGGTGGTGATCCACCCACGTGTGATAAATGTGGTGAGCCACTTACCGTGCTTCACATCCTGCTGCAATGCACTGAATTAAACGCTAATCGGAAAAACATTTTCCATTACCACAGGGGCAGCAAATTCCACTTCACCCTCAAATGATCTTAGGTATAGAACCTCTCTTTAAATATCAATCCCTGTTGAAATTTTCAAAAGATGTACACAGTTTTCATGTTATAGCCCCAGGAAATCCGTAGCACGGCCTCTTAACAGAGGTTTCTGCTGCGGTAGCTGCATTAAAAGAAAGCACCTGCCTCCCAGCCTTTGGGATCAAAGGCCTGAAGGAGGCATACGTGCTATTTCCATATTCTCGCATTTTAGCCTCATGATCACTTGTCATTCGTACTGTACCCATAGACTACTCCACATATCACTGTCGTAATTTTATACTATATATCGTTTTACGCTTCTATGATAGCGATTGATTTTAGGCCAATTTACAGCCATGTTGCATCCTATCACCAGTAGTGCACCAAGTTGGGCTAGTTGGTTGAAGTTCATATTAGAAAGATTTTAACTGCGCTATGAACAGGGACAAAGGAGGACGAAAAAGACGTGTTGTCTTTTTCATCCTCCTTTGTCCCTGTTCATAGCGCAGTTAAAATCTTTCTAATATCCTATCACCGCAACTATATATCAATCAGCGCCTAACACAACATTATCAGTCATGGCGCTCTTTGGCCATACCTGGCCCTTGCGCCACAAAAAAACACATATCATCATCATCATCATCATCTAGACATGCTCTCCATAGAGGTCTATTCTGAGCTATTGAAGTCTCTACACAGGTAGTACAAAAATATTATCCTCTAACCATCTGCCTGGCCTGAACCTATATTGTAGTTCCCCCAATATATTATTCTTTTCCCACTCACTTTGTCAGCTCTAGTAGGTAATTTTATGGCTTGCATTGCTGTTCTATATGTCTCTGATGTTACTGTAACTGGTCTGTACTAACTTGTCTTATCCTTATCACCTTTGCCTTTGTAGATGAACTTGCTTTCATGCCTCTCAATCGTGATTTTCTTTGTTTTAATCCCATGCTCTATGGCACTAGTCAGCTGTGCCTTGCTCTTGGGACCCAGCTGTTTTATTAGCTGTATAGGGATTTCATCTGCTCCTGCTGCCGTGTTATTAGGAACATTTTTTTCTGCGATCGAGGCACCGCAGTGCCATGTCACAGCCGAGTTTCAATGCATACTCTTTATACGTTGTTTCATACTTATTTCCTATAATATGTTTCTGTAAGTTCTAAAATTCATTGGACTTCTTAACCACTCCCCTCTGTAATGTAATGTGCTAATAAATAAAAAAATTAATATCAACACGGCAAGCCATCAATGAGCCATGAAAATGGAGAGGCGAGACCCTTTGCTGGCCTCTGATGAGCCAGCAATATGGACCAGGGATTGCGCGATAAGCTGATGTTCTTCTCTTCCTGTGAATGTAACTTGATATTGAGGACTGCAATCGAAACTTGGCATTGTGAATTTTCCTATGCACTCGTCCATTTCAGTTTATGCATGTTCATTACGAAGAAATTGTTTTTTCAGCGACCCTGTGGTCTGTATACTTTTGCTCACGGGTGTGCACTTGCATTGCTTTGGCATAGATCCTATACAAATTGTTTTTGCTGATATCAGCGTGTATGCTTATGATGTATGTCAGATATAACGAAGGACTTCTTGTGTAGTTTGCGACTTCATTATAACGAGATTCAATTGTAATGCATTTTCCTGTATACTGCTATTTGTGGCTGCAGAACTGTGAAAATTCTAATGGATTCTATTGTACGAGGTCTGTGCCAAAATTCAGGCACTGAGTAAGCAAGAAAGTGGGATAGGGTGTAGCGGCACCACTCTCTCTCACTCTCTCCACTCAAAAGATCCTGGTTGACCACAAGTACGAGCTGGACTGCTGTATGACAAGGCACAATTTTATGTGTGTACTTTTTGTGCAGACCACTTTTGGTCTGTTGAAATCCCGGAGAACAAGGAACAGATGGAACGAAGGATCATTATCAAGTTTCTTGTGAAATTTGGCAAGAATGATGTAGAAATTAATCAAATGTTGCAAGAGGCCTATGAAAAGGAGGCCCTAAAGGAAGCAACTGCGTTCAAGTGGGTTCAGGATTTTTGGGAAGGCTGTGAAGACCCCAAGGATGATGCAAGATCAGGACACCATCCACCTCGTTCAAAGATGAAAACATCGATTATGTGCATTCGCTTGTGCTCAGTGACCGTTGAATGAAATTGTCCATTGACTGGATTTTGACTGACGAATAGACTGAATGGACTGAGACGGGCGGCAGTGCACGTGGAATGCTAGTGTGCCATCCTGAAAACTCTGTGTTGGCTGGTGTGTAGGCACCTGCGCATCGTTGCAGTATACAGTAGGTGCAGTACAGTGGCTGGTTTTGTACTTGTGAAAAGCTTGCGGAGACGGCAGCGCTCCGTCAAGTAATGGCTTCGCTTCCTTGCATGCAAGGAGCAACACTTTTATATAAAGCTATTCACAGAATACACAGATTACACATATGCTGATGGAGATAATTTGCAGTAATAGGAAATAAACATTTTTGTGTCTTTATAGATATAGCATTTGATAACAACTGAGCCCTGTACATTTATTCAGAAATTGACACGGTTTTGAAAGCGTCGTGAGATGTTTCGCCACAGGATGCCACCCCCCATCATTTTTACCTGAGTTTCAGTGCCGATTCAAAAATATAATTATTATTTGAGGGATAAAAGTATGCTTGTTCCTATCAGTGCGAGTCAGGATCTTTTTAGAGGCACTATAATCTCAACACACATTCTGGACGGTTGTTGATCCCTTTAAAGTGTAGGCCACCCCCGTTCATTATGGTTGTGGAGTTGCTCAAGAAATGCGGAATATCAAACACGGTGGACTGCACGAAGGACGATGTGTTGTAGGCCACGTATGGTATAAAAGACCGTTTGAGATATACGACGATGGACATTAAACTTAAATGAACTTCCATTCTGTAAATGGAAACTTTACAGGTTTCATCTCACTTTTAATTGCTGGAATGGTGGCATGCTACATTTTTGCTGTTATAAAATCCGGTGTGCATAAGATTTGGGTGCATGTGCTTCTTATTATGAATTCATAAAAACTGGGTGCGAATTCAATTTGGGGCATGTTAGAATTGGGCAAGTATTCCCAAATGAAGCAGTCCTGCGCTAGGACATTTTTTACGCCTTTTTTAATTTTGCCCGCCAGATTATTCATTGCTTTGTCAATCCCGTGAAGATCAAATTAATGGAAGACTGTATTTGATTTAATTTGTCAAGTAACATTGTTTTATAAATTTTTGATGTAGCATTGGTTATTTCAGAACTAAAATGCACATTATATATAGTTTTGTTTGCTGCTCTGCAGAAGAAAAACATCTTTTTGTCAGGTTGCCATTACCTTGGCTGCTATTTTTTTTCTTCTTATTTTTAGAGAAAATATTCAAATGGTGGCAATCTTCTTCACTTGTGCCATGATGCTTGGTTTCACTGCAAGTCCTGTAAGCACTTTCACAGTTTCTAACAGAACTGGGCGAGTTATTGTTAATTAAAGTGTGTTGTTGTTTCCACTGGTATTTCAGTGACCTTTTTTTTTACCCATGAAGCACTTGCCTCTAGTTGTCAAATACAATAGGTTCATGTTAACAGTTCTTTTACTTTCCCCAAGCACATCGCATGAGTTTGATTCATCTACATTGTGTGTGTTCTATAAATGTGCAATGATTAACCATCCAGTAATTGAATTTTGAAGTCTGACCTCATGAAAAGCATGCCAAATTCTGGTACTTGAAGAAGGCAGGTGGGAGGGAGGAGGAGGGGGGGGGGGGGGACATTGATGCTTGAGTTTGAGTATTTTGTCCTTGATTTTACGATTTCACTTTTTTATGGCATGTCTCAGTATTTTTTTGTATGGTTAATTATGCCACTCCTTTTTTTCTTTGTTTCTTGTGTGTGTTTGTGTTATTGGTGCTGTTGGCAGTAATGTTGCTCACCACACTCACCTATGCTCAAGCTTACTGAACTTGCAGCACTGTGAATGCTGCAGAAAATGTGCCGATTTGGTCATATAGCGGAGAAGAAGATTGTACCTAATTTTGATTGTGCTTATATTTTGTATGTATTTCTGCTGTTTGAAAATGCACAATGTTCTCAACTTCTCACCAAATGTTGCAGTTGTGCATGTATTGTTGTCTAATTATTAATAATAATAGTAATAATAATAATAATAATAATAATAATAATAATAATAATAATAATAATAATAATGCTTATTATAACGCCCAGGAACAAGCTATCAGTATTGGTATTGACGTACTTGGTATAACACGTCAATATACATTAGCTGATACTGGGACTGTGTACAGGTTGTAGAAAGATAAAGCGGAGGCTGTGTGGTTTAATCGCATAGAACAGCTATACAACATATATTCATACAGAAGA
The DNA here is from genome assembly GCF_013339745.2 of Dermacentor silvarum. Taxonomy (NCBI): domain Eukaryota; kingdom Metazoa; phylum Arthropoda; class Arachnida; order Ixodida; family Ixodidae; genus Dermacentor; species Dermacentor silvarum. The sequence continues at coordinate 19,917,213 of NC_051154.1, forward strand.
CAAGTTTTGCCATAAACCAATTAAGTCGCATTGTACAAATTAAAACAATAAGAAGACATATTGTACAGAACAAAAACCCAGACACTAAAGAAGATAATGTGCAGTATGAACAATAGATACCATAAACAAATTACGATATTTTCCAGTGTATAAGAGATGCAGCTTTTTTCTAAAATTTTTGCGGGTGCCTCTGATTTATTAAATTTACCCCAATGAAGATAGGAGATGCCGCATGGCTGTACTAATGAATCAGGGAATCAATTAGCTGATTTGCATTTAGCGAATCGAAGATGAGGGAGATTTGCTGATGATGCTGTCACCCGAATCGGCCAAGCTCTTCGACAGTGCATCGAGAGACGAAGATTTTGATGGCTTCGCCTAGACAATAATAACAACATATTCTCGTTTTTTGCATACAAAAATGGTTGTGAGATCTTTTTCTTGGGTTGCCTAAATCTCTAGTAATCAGCTGCACGTAGGAGTTGAGCGCGTCAGAATCGGGTAGGTACGACATTTTGCGACGAAGATACATGCATACAAACCCATTAGTATCTCATTGCAAAATGTGTATCTTTGTATAAGACGTGCATTTTATACAAAGGGGTGCACCTTATATATAAACATTTTCGTAAAAATAGCAGTTTTTTGGAGGGTGCATCTTATATAAGGGTATGAGTTATACATCAGAAAATACGGTATATACACATACAGGATGCCTTTTTTTATTTATTTTTGTTTACTGCAAAGATTTTTAAATAAAATGTCTATAAGTGTGTGAAAGTAGTGTTTTTGCAGAGGAGTTTATTAAATTGAGTAGGCGTTGACCCATTGTTGCAAATTTTACTGCATAGTCTGTGAATTGATCTCGTCTAGTGGACCCATAATTTATTATTATGATGGCTATCTTGACACTAGCTTTGACAGTGCTGGCTGCTCTAGCTTCAACAGTGCTGGACAGTTTGGTACAATGAAGCACAGTTAGTTTTGTTATGTTTAAGTGCCTCGAAAGAGAGAGGCATATTATATTGTCGTTGGACAATTTCTTTTTTCCTTTTTGGTTTCTTAAAGATATATTTACATGGGTCTTCAATCTAAAATGTTTCACTCTAAATGCATTTGCTCAGCAGGACTCTGAAGAGGACGCTGACGAGACCATTGATGTGGAGCTGGATGATGACCATGAAGATAGCAAAGTGGCAAAGCAGCCCAAGGATGCTGCAGAAGATGCACCAGGACCAAGTGGCCTTAAACATGGCATGTCTGCAAAATATACAAAGACCGTTGGTGGCCGTGAGCCACCTCGCATTTTTGTCACAAGTGATATAGAGCCAGAGGTTGAATTCCTGCCAAGTCCAGTAAAGCCACGGCCTTCAGAGGTGTCTTTGACTGAGAAGCCCTTGAAGTCATCCTTAAAGAAGTCGTCCATTTCACCTGATGACCAACCATTAGGAAGTTATGGGTGAGCCTTTATCCTTTTAACAGAGGCTACTGTTCTTGTTTGTTCTTAAAGATGATGTTTGCTTGCTTTAGATTTTTTCGAAGGACAGTTTATTTAGACTAGTCTTTTTAACATGCTTCTATTACTGTCAACGACTGTTTGTCTCACGTGTGTGATCAGTCATTGAGCATACTGGAAGTATTGTGGAATTTCTAACTCAATCTTTGTTTAATTACTATGCATGAAATTCTCAACCCCATATGCAAGAAAGTGGGATTAGATTAATAGCAGATATACTGCGGTGGCTTCCACTCTAATGGTTAGGGAGAAATCATAATCATCATCACCATTTGTTGCCCAACTCTAGAAACAGTAATGCAAGTGTTTGGCCTTTATTACCTTGTGCACCACAGTGAAGCATGCATGATACACCTATAATAAAGGCAACACTTCATTTGTATTCAATGCTGGTAATTTATATCTAATTTTCTGCAAGATGGAGGAATATTTATGAAAAGCAGATATTGTCATCCACCTGAGAGTGGCGTGAAGCTGCAAAGGAAATTTGTACAGGTTTCTTAAAAGAAAGCTTCAGAGCTAACTTCCGAGTACTTTCTGCACATTGATAAAAATGCAGCATTGATTGAAAGGGCATTGACATTTCGTTTAATAGTTATCTTCTTCCAGTGAGATTATTCGCACAGCATGTGCACCATAGTTATACATGGGCTTTATTTTAACACCACCAGTATTAGGAAATAAAAATGCACTCTAGTTGTTGGCTGCTCATAACCATTGCAGTTACGCTGCACTTCCATAATAAGGAAGCACTGAAATGTTAAGACATTGCAATATGGGAAGCACCCTTCTATTTGCTTATTGCTTGTGAAGTAAATATGAAAGAAGATATGTTTTAATTAACTTTTATTGCTGGTGAAGTAAATGCATTAACATATATGCTACTAGCAGACTAGAGTGCACCATCTCAGATTGACTCTCTGTCTTTCCTGTCAGTGAAGTCTCTCTCTCTCTCTCTCTCTACTTTCAGTATTGTTTTTTGGACTTTGTACCATGCCGATAAATCGGATAAGGTCAAAGGTCTAGTTGTCTGCATTTGTTTATGGGCCTAATTTAGAGCCACTGCACTGTTGTAGCATGTGCCCTTCTCTTCTACTTGAATGCATCTTCAATGCAGAGCAATTTAATCCTTCTTAAACAACCTGAATAAACATGCTAACTTCTTATGTAATGCTAGAAACCATTGCTAGTGGTTACTGTTTTCTTCCATCAGTTCTTGTTCATTCTAATTGTACATCTGTACACATAATAATTCAGAATGTAAAACTTGTGGAACCGAATTTCATCATCAGCCATGGTTCATTGCCGTGATGTTGAAGGTGGCAATGCATTGGTCAGACATAGGCTTTCATAGTGCCGAACTGAAAGCAGGGAAAAATCTACATGCAAGAGAGAAGATGACACAAGTGCTGACTGGCAACTAAATCTTTTACTGTGCACTCGGCAAAATATATAAAGGGACACAAAATGCGAGCATAAAGAAATATGCATAGGAAAGAAGCAAATAATTGTGGTCCACAACATCAGTGATTCAGCATGACAGAAACACACAAAATCTGGGATGGCAGGACAGGGGGGGTACATTGTCATGTGTTAAGACAATGCATGGAGGGAGGCAGCTACATACAAGTTTTCAGCATGGAGCCTAACTAACTAGCAAAAGCCAACACCTTGCTGGATTTCCTAGTGCATGCCTCAATTTATATTTTCAAGCTGATGTTGTTCGCCCATTTTTGGTGATAGGTCGTGCACTTTCCAGTTTTTGCCTTTACTAGAGGCAGCTTGCCCAGTTTTTCACTCTCACTGCATAGCGACTACTTCCCGACAACCTTAGTGGCTAAGTGTATGCAATCGTTAGTTTTTTTTTTTTTTTGCATACGTAACTTAAAGAAGGCAAACTTAATCTTGAAGAAATAGGCACTAGGAAAAGTAGCAGCAATAATCCTATTTCTCTAATGGCACATGAATATGTATAGCAAAAGGATTGGCAGGCCTAATGTTCTTTCTATTGAATGATTTTGAACAAAAAAACCCTTGCTTTACTTTCTTGTTACAAGTGTTTGACATATGTGAACTTCATTGAAGCTGTTCTTCAGGAGTGAGTATATTTGCAGATGTCTATCATGTGCAAGGAAATCAAATACCATGAAGGGTCAAACAACACTTGTGAGAGTAAAAAAGTGGTGTCTGGCATGTTAAGTGGCAATCAACTTAATTGGTGTGCGTAAGTGTTGCCAAAAACAAAAAGAATTGTTTTTATATTTTGTTATTAAATAAAAGATAGAGCTACGAAAGCAGTTGGGGAATATAAGTACTTTAGTATATTTTATTGTCCTCTCCTCCGACCGTAGGTATGAAAAACACATCTAATACATGTCTAATAATTAAGGCACCATCCATGCTTTGTTTGCTCAGATGTTCCATTTAGTACCAGACACATGTTTACTACTGTTCATTAACCTCGCTCTCACACTTGAATGCTGCATGATTCAGTGATTACTTCATGCAGAAAATTGCATATTTATAAGCTTATGAAATGCAGGCAGTTAGAACCTCACGCACAAAATTGCATATTTATAAGCTTATGAAATACCGGTAGCTAGATTCATTTATAAAAAAAAAAAATTGAATGAAAAAAAAAAAAAAGAATGGGCTGGCATGCGGGAGGCATCACCAAATCCTGACAGAAAGCTTACCAGTGTCGTTAAAAAGAAAAGTGTTCAATCATTGTATATTCTAGTGGTGCTAACATATGGGGCAGAAACTTGGAGGTTAACAAAGAAGCTTGAGAACAAGTTAAGGACCGCGCAAAGAGCGTTGGAACGAAAAATGTTAGGCGTAACATTAAGAGACAGGACGAGAGCGGTGTGGATCAGAGAGCAAACGGCGATAGCCGATTTTCTAGTGAACATTAAGAGAAAAAAATGGAGCTGTGCAGGTCATGTGATGCGTAGGGAAGATAACCGGTGGACCATTACAGTTACACAATGGGTGCCAAGGGAAGGGAAGCACTGTCGAAGATGGCAGAAAACTAGGTCAGGTGATGAAGTTAGGAAATTTGTGGGCGCAATTTGGAATCGGCTAGAGCAAGACAGGGGCAATTGGAGATCGCTGGGAGAGGCCTTTGTCTTGCAGTGGACATAAAAGCAGGCTGATGATGATAGTAAAAAAATGCACTGGCGCATCTGCCCCATGGAACTTGCGAACGGAACTGGCTCCCCGCAAAGCACTAGGCATTTAATTGAGTGAAAACTTGCAGTGAAACAAAATTTTTCTTTCTTGGAAACAATCAGGAACTGAAGCTGATTATCATAGAAAATGTTATTTTCCATCATGTCACCTTAGTTGTTGGTTTCATTCTTAAAATATCATTTTACATCTCACTGTAAATGAGTTAATGCTGAAAACGTGCCTCCCCTGGAATACCTAAAGATTGTAATACATTTCCTGTATGTTATTATTTTTTGTGCGTCTGTATATAATCTGTACCCATTATTTTTGGCTTTTTAAACCTGTGCAACCACTACAGTTTTCACAATCTATGAATAATCATTAATTTGATCAACAAATGCTCATATTGAAATATATAAGTTCATTTGAATCCTGCAACAGCCTGAATGCAGAGGTCAGCAGTGGTAATAAACTCATAAATAAGCTGCATTGGATAGGATGAGCTTTGACCATTAAGCTCAACTGGTCAGCACAACTAATTGGCACTACTGACTAGCACCTAGGAGTGTTTGTAATTAAAGATAACAACTGATTCATTCAATTCCTATTTCATATTCCAAATTAATATTCTGCAAATGGATTCCACTCTTATAATCAGTCCCTACAATTACATTTCTGTTCAACTCAATCATTCCCCACATTTACATTGCACAAGGAAGGTAGGCTAACCAGAAGAAAATATCTATCACACCACGTTGGGATGTGCGTATGTTCGAATAACTGACATATGAGGATTGATTAACTCACGTGTATACCTGAGCACAGCAGTTCCTGCGTTGGCATATGATGAGATGATTTTTGAGGCTAGTATTGTAGACTGTTCTCTTCTGGTGGCAGCAAGTGAATGCTCACTGCCAGCTTGGATTCTGAAATTGGGATTCCTGAGAACCTGCTAACCTTAGTTTTAGGAAATTGGCCACTTTTGTTAACATAAAGTACTAATTCTAGGTGTAAACAATGCATTGACTAAAGAGGAATACTTTGTAAGCTATTCACATAGCCACTTGTTGATGTTCAGATATTGTGCATTACCACTGGTGTCAGACTTAGGGAGTGAGTGTCTTTTGTGTAGTTTTTCATTAGGGCTGTAGGTTGGTGACAGCTAATATGCAGTGTATCTTGATTAGCCTTCTCATTTCTTTTTAGTGGGAAAGGTGCTTGCATATTTCTAAGCATGCATCACAGGGAGGTGTATTTTATTAGGCAACTTGCGTTAGTTCAGCACTGTGGTATGTTTCCTTCTGTTCCTCTTCTGGCAAGGCTTGGGAGTGGGCTAGTTGGTAATCCATGAGTAGACATGAAGGCCGAAATGGCCCCGGGGGACAGGGAACTGGACATAGTGCTTGTATACCGCATGCGCAAGGTGTTTGAAAACACTATTCCTTATCGCCATAGACACCAGCAGGCTCATCATATCTATCTAGGCATGCGGCTTCTTGTTGGTTGACCCTTATCATTCATACTGTGCAGTTTGTTCAAAGATGGAAGCGTACAGGTTGACGCAGGAAATTAAACGCCATGCAGTCCTTGAAGCCCTTGCCGCACACCACAACGACTTGGAAATTGCCACCTTTCTGAATGTGGCGAAGTCTTTCATTTACAATGTGCGGACAGAACTCATGTGTTCTGGCGGTGACGTGGCATCTGTGGCGAAAAGGAAAAAGCACAGTCAGCGGTCAGACGTCGTCAGAACCCCTGATTTTCTCCGGCGGCTGGAAGTCATCGTGAGTGACGACCCAGGGAAGTCAATGCGGGCCATTGCAAAGGAGTTCCAAGTCACAGAGTAGACTGTCAGGCTCGCTGTGCACGAGGACTTGAGGTGCCATTCCTATGTCATGAGGAGGGGGCAATTTATGTCCGATAAAACTCTGGAGTATCGTCTGCTTCGGTCCAAGCGCTTGCTAAGCAAGCTGTAGACACCTGAGGAGCCTGGAATGCTATGGTTTTTTTTTTTTGTTTTTCAGATAAAAAGAACTTTGACCAAGACCAAAAAGTTAACTGCCGTAATGACAGGTGGCTTTGCGCAAGCGCCGATGATGTGCCTACGGTGATGCACACAAAATTTCCGTCATCTGTGATGGTGTTAGCCATCGTCAGCAATGAGGGTGACGTCATGCCGCCACACTTTCTTGCAGAAGGACTCCGCTTTAAAGCTGCCGCTTTAAACTGCCACTGTTGTAAAGCCCTGGATAAAGTCCGTTTTGAAAGGAAGACCTTATGTCTTTCAGCAAGATTCGGCTCCCGCCCACACCGCCTGCGCCACCCAGGAGTGGCTGGCAGACAACTTCTACGACCACGTCACTCTCGACTTGTGGCCTCCTAGTTCTCCAGATTTAAATTCGCTCGACTGCTATGTCTGGGGCGTTGTTGAGAGAGAGGCCAACAAACAGCCACATAATACAAAATACTCAATGAAGGCATCCATTGCTGACTCAAGGGCCAAAACATCTCTAAGGACCACCTGATCCGTGCATGCAGCCGTTTGCGAAGCCCAATGGAACCGGTTATTGCTGCGTATGGCGGATTAATTGAGTAATTGTGGAAATAAACCGTAAGAGAAGCATTTCCCAAAGTTTGGTGAAAATATGTCTATTTTTGCTGGAGATAATCTTCTCTGCCTGAAGTCAACATTGTGTTCTCAAATACCTAGCTCACCCGGTATGTCCGGTTCTCTCTCCCCTGTGCTATTTTGAGCTTCAACTCTACTCCCTTCTGGTTTTCAATAAAAAATATTGTCTACAGCCTCCCCATCCCCATTCCTTTGTTTTGTTAGGCCCAACTCCAGTTTGTTTTTATTACCCCTGAATTTTTACGCTTTGAGCCTTGATATTTTGGTGAAGTTCTCTAAATTTCCAGAACTATGGTCATATCAGCTTCTTTAATAGTGTTCTCTTCTTGTAATGATGTGCAGCTTCTTTCCAAATCTGGACACACGAACTGCAGATTATGGAAAGCAGTATGCTGACGTCCCCTTATCATCAACTGTACGAGATTCTTCCCAAGAGCAAAGCGAATCTGATGGGGGACAGCACAAAGTTGCTTTTATTTTGGGTAATTACTATTTTGTTCTAATTTACTTGTTGTTCTGAGGTCTTTTCACAATAAGCACCATGAAAGTAACATAGCTCTTCATTGTGTTTACTGTTTAATGTCACATTTGCTTCACAGATGTCACATATTCAATGTTAGTTGGCACTTTTAAATACTCTTGTGTTTCTTGTCATAGATAACAGATATGCCTTGAAATGTCTTGCAAGTTTTCTTGTGATTCATATTTCTTCACACACCACATACCTCAAAACATCACTTTTGAGAAGTTAGCTGTTTCTTAAATAAATTTGTGATGCTGAGCTGCAGTCATGGTGTAGAACATATCTCTCTAGAGCAGACGCAAGTGAAGCACAGTCAGCTTGGCTGCAAAATGACGAGGAACACAAGTGGATGCACCGTCACGCTTCACTCAATTGAGTTGGCAGCTGAGTGCGGGCAATATTTTACCCACTATGGTTCTACCTTCCACTGCCAGCATGAGTGCTATGCATATGTGCTTTGGCAATTTTGTTGTATACAGCCTCTCTCAAAACGCCACCAGAATAGTACATATTTTTCATGGAAAAGCACTGCCGTCTCTCATTTGACACACCTATGATCAGAGAGCCATCTTGTGGTGTCATTTTGAACGAAGGGTCAATATCAGCTCTTCTTGTAAGGCCTAAAGAGATTGTCTTACATTGTGGTTACAGTATATGCATATGCATGAACTTAATTAAACATATCAGTTGCACATGCGTCAGCTACAACTCTTTGGCTCAGTAATTTACTATGCCAATTTCTTGCCGCTCCCGCATCTTTTTGTGTGTGTGTGTATTTATATGACAATTCTTGCATCTAAGTATGCACTTTCTGGCACCCTTGCTTAATTAGTTTGGTAGTTTCATAGCACTCTAGCTTCATTTAATTTTTTAAGTACTTAGAAAAATTTGTCTTTTTTAAAGGGTCAGACTCCATGGAAGAAGCGTCTCCACCACAGCTATTAGTGAGTGACTTGCAGCCTCCATCAACATCTAAAGGACTGGAACCATATCGAACAAAAGATAGGTAATGACTTCTCTGTAAACGAGGGAACAGCACTCTCAATCCTGAATATAAAAGCTTTGTAACATGCCTTACTTCAGATCTCTGCACGTCGGACGCACATAACAGTGGCGGGTCTGCAGTGCTAAATACAGTTTAGCAGTTTCTTTTTACTAGACCTAGCTGTTTCATAGTTGCTTATTTGTTCGCAATAAACTGCAGCAGCTACTTCCCATCAGAGAAATTGTGGCATGTTTCTTTTTATGCTAGGCATCACCACCATCATCATAGGCACAAGCGACGTCGGTACATTTATGACCCGAGCCTAATGGTTCTGCATGATGCTGAAGATAAATACAGGGTCATCACAGAGCCTGAAGAAGCCATGACTCTGCAATCAGCTGATCTCGAAGAGATGGCAAGTAAGTTCTCAATTTTCAATTTATTGTTTGTTCCTGCAAGTACTTTTTATCTATTTATTTATTTATTTATTTATTTATTTATTTATTTATTTATTTACTCATACTGTTGGCCTGCCGGCTCTTACAGGGTGGATCAAAAGCAGCACTTCAACAATTAATACAATACATGAATATTCCAATATTACATAGAGCACAAAAAACAGCTCAATAGCAGCATTTTGGCAATTAGTACGGTACATGAATAAGGCAGTACATGAATAAACGAACATAAGCGAATAAAAAAGATAAACAAAAACATGCCCGTACATAAGCAAAATATTCTGCACATACTCTGATCAATAATACAAGACTATAAATGCAATGTTAACAAACGAGCTCATACACACCAAAAATAAAGCGGTGAGCACGTATACATGCGTGCATCTTTCAATGTGGCTTTAAGTTTTTCTCATATTGTTCTGCACTGGTGCTGTCTCATGTTAAAGGAGCACTGACTTAAAATTTTCTTTTTTTCCTTCAATTTATAGCTGTCAACTCATTACACTGTGAAGCCTCAACTTCTTGGGATTGCAAAAAATAATTTCATCACCTTTTAATGAGGCCAGTCCAAAACGTGTCAAATGCAGTGCATCTTCGGACATGAAGGAGGAGGCAGTTTCGGATTGTAGAGAGGACCTAAAGAAAATAAGACGATACATGGCTGTGTTTTCTTGCTTCCTTTGTGTTTTGTACTCAGTTTGGCTGTAGGCTACAATAATTATGCACCAGCCAAGTCAGAAAAAAAACTGTTGTTGACACAAATGAAGTTTGTGTGTTGGGTATTTAATGGTTGAAATATTGAAATAATGTGATTATTCCCACTCTCTTCTATATCTTTGTGAAGCTTTAACCTGCTTCAACCAGCAAGCACGATGTACCTTCTGTTGTTAAACTATAGAAGTGTTTTTTACATGAGAAGCTAAAATCTTATTTCTTTTTTTCAGGCCATAGATTTGAAGACCAGAAAGGCATGCGTCGGCACAAAATTCTCGCGAAAAACACTGTGCTTTCATTCATGCAGCCTGCATCTGAAGATTCTTCTGAGAAACCACCTCCTTCAGGTTCTGGAAAAAGATACTCTGTTCCATTCATGAAAAAGCTTTATGATCGAAAGCCACATGAGGTAAGTCAAAAGATGTTTAGGAACAAGTTTACTTTGGGTGGTATTGCATGAAAATAGTTTCCAAATAGTAGAAAATAAAACAGTACACCGCGAGCATAAAGTCACAACTTGTCCAGTTGTACTCATTTTCCCCAAAACAATTTGAACCTCCATTGTTGTCGAACCACTTACCTGTACTAGTTGCATGTTGTTGTTTGTACTGTGACTGTATGCAAACAGGGTCAGTTCACACCACAGGTCTGATAGGGAAAGAAGATTATCCTTTTGAAATGCTTCTTTCTAGTAGGATTTTAATGGTTTGAATTAGTATTTCCTTTGAATGTTTGAAACAGCTATTTGTCTGTCTGCTTTTGTGCTGCATAGGTCTTTGTGGAGCTGGACGAACTGGTACCAGAAACATATGAGTGGAAAGAGACGGCACGTTGGATAAAGTATGAGGAAAACCTGAAAGAGGACGTGGATCGTTGGGGCAAGCCACATTTAGCCTCATTATCTTTCCACTCACTACTTTGCCTGCGCAAGTGCATTGAACAAGGCACCGTGCTTCTTGACCTTGAAGAGAAAGATCTCACAGGCATTGCCAACAAGGTAGACTTTTCTTTTGTATCTAGGTGCTAAGCTGCAGCATTATAGTTTCATGCAGCATCTGCCCAGAAATGAGCATATCAAGGGGGGGTATTCTGTAAGGAGTGCTGATTGGCCGGTGGCGCCCGTCTCCTTCTCACGCATACCCCAGCTCAGTCAATCAGAACTTCAGCAGCAGACGAAATGAACATTTTCACTAGGTGGACACTTACAGAATGCTCCCCCAGGAGACATGCCACTGTGCATGGCCGTGTATCAAGGTACAAGCATAATAGTTGAAAGTACTTCAGGTGCACCTGCTGTGCCTTCTATTTCCTGTGTATTGCATGGAGCTGGAACGGAAATACCAAGCTTATGCTAGTGCCAAAGCTGTAGCCTGTGCGCAGGCTACAGCTTACCAGAGCGCAGGAGAGTGCAGGAGCTGGTGGTTGTTGGCAGAGTACAATGCGAAGTGGTGGCAGAAGAGTACATGCGTAACCTCTTACTTAGCGGCACAGCCAGTTTGGTGAGTTGCCAGGTAATTGACAGCTTGCAGGAGTTTTGAACTGCTTATTCACCTGAGTTACAAGTAGCATAGTGCACCACCAGATTTCAGCCCAATCAGCACAAAATGATCCGTAAATCTCTTCGTTCTGACCTAAAAGAGGTCGTTTATATCAATTTAAAGGAAATTCTCGCTTGGTTTAAACAATATTTTATGTTTATGAGTTTCTATGGGAATTTCGAGGGGAATTGTGATTACTTCATTATATTACAGGAAAGCTGTGTTTTCTAAGAAACACACGTGGATGAGCATAGAACCTACAAAACATAGTGCTGCAGGGAATCAGGATTTAAATTTTTGAAAGGAAATATGCAGCTAAACCTCAATATAGCAAATTCGGAAAAATCTGCAATTTGCTTCGTTATATCAAAATTTCGTTACATTGAAATTAGAACTTTTATGCAAATAAGTACAGTCGCCGATGGATTTTTCTTGCACGGAAGCGGCCGAAAATTTTCCGAATTATCGGGCAATTGGAAAGAGGAAATTTGAATGAGAAAGAAATTCGTTTTGTTGAATTTTAGAGTAGGCGAGGAAAGATACAGCTTCTTGCCGTCTCGGCGATGTCTTCACATTGGCAGTATGAAGTAAAGCCAGCCACGTTTTCACCTCCACTCCGCCCCCGTGGCTGATAGTGTCCCCCGCTGTAGGGAGCAAATGCTTCGCCTGCCTCTTGCTTCAACACGTCTTTGAAAAACGAGATTACACTACCTCTAGTACTAAACGTGCAGGAAAACAGTGTACATGATGCCACACCATCTCGGCACGCCCACTCTTTGCACACGTGGCAGATTATCTCTAAGGCAAGGTGCCTGAGCTGCGTATGCGTTCAGCCGTGCTAACAGCCATGTGCAGCCACGTCCCCACCCCCCCTTCCCCCCACTCGCACTTAATCTCGTTACCACCCGCCGTGGTTGGTCAGTGGCTATGGTGTTGGGCTGCTGAGCACGAGGTCGCGGGATCGAATCCCGGCCACGGCGGCCGCATTTCGATGGGGGCGAAATGCGAAAATACCCGTGTACTTAGATTTAGGTGCACGTTAAAGAACCCCAGGTGGTCCAAATTTCCGGAGTCCCTCACTACGGCGTGCCTCATAATCAGAACTGGTTTTGGCACGTAAAACCCCATAATTTAATTTTTAATCTCGTTACCGCGAGCCCGGTCCTCTCCCTTTTTCCCCTTGCTTGTGCAGGAGCACGGCGCTCATCAAGCCACCCTTTTTCTCGGCTCACCCTCACACGCTTTCACTCACACTCAAGGCACACAGCATGTAGGGTGCAATAGAATCTTATTGCACCTGGACTTTATACGGAACCGCTTCTGTGGTCACTCTTAGCTGTGCCACACGATTTAAGAGATGCGTTCGCAAGCAGCCGCTTGTAATTCAACCATTTAACCAACTGCGTCCGCGTAAGTTTTCATTTATTGTCTTGGTATTCTTTTGCTACTGCAGTGAAATTTCATTATATTGATATCGTGTATATAAACACAGTTCGTCCTAAATACTTGGTTTTCTATGGACAAGAACTTACTAAAGGTTTAATACTTCGTTATATCGAGAATTTCATTATATTGAAGTTCGTTATATCTAGGTGCAAGTACAAAGTAATAAATTGTCTTTAGCATTACTTCAAATGGTATTTACACAAGAGAGTGTTACATACAGGTAGCATCTAATTGCCTGCTTTGTGCAATATTATGTGAGAAACTGTGCTTCCCAAGTTATAATTTATTGACGCGCTCCTTGCCACCAAAGTCCAATACTGAATAACTAATGAAGAGAAGTGCACAGAGTATGAAAGCCAGTGTTGGTAAAACATAAAAACTGTGGGTGTTGCAGTCTTACAAAATCGATGCACAGTTTCCATTGATATGCAGTTATGTTTTGGAAAAAAAGAGATAAAGAAAATTTCATTAACAAAAAATTTAACAAACTGCTGCAAACATAATTTTTACAATGTCCTGCCCTCTCATGGCCTACACTTAGGTGGTTGACAACATGGTGCTGACAGAGCAGATATCACCAGAGAGCCATGGTGCTGTTTTGCGTGTGCTTCTGTTGCGTCACCGGCATGCTGCTGAGAAAGGCCTGAACACTTTTCTGCGTCGCAACTCATCTGGTACATTCACAGCACTCAAGTAAGCACTATGGTAGTTTGTGCTTTACTTTCTTTTTTTCTGTTCATGCTTACTTGAAGTCGGTAGACTGCAACAATATTGCACGGTAGTGTGTAAGCACACTCCAGGGATTGTACTCTGGGTTTCATCCTAGTTAGAGGTAATTCACTTTCCACGCATTTTTTCAACCATGAACACCTTAATGTTGCATTATTATGACTTGGTGGTTGCTGTGTGACCTGTTTTGTAAACCTTTTCGCAGCAATGTCATTGACAGCTTTGCAGCTGATTATGGGCAGTGCATCACTAGCAAATGTATTGATGTGAAGGGGGAAAGGATTGGTTAGAGTAGAAGCCATATTGGCATTAAGCTGTGTGATGAATTTTTTGGTAGCCAATATATGTAAGGTGACCCAGATGTCACCTAGCTCATGGTGTTGGTGCAGTACCAGTGTGGAAAAAATTATATTTGCCTGCCTTGGAATGAGACTTGAAGCATATAGACTCAGAATATGTCATTGTATTTTGCTATCATTTCTTTCGCAAGAAAAATATTTAAGATGGTGTAAGTAAAATGTAAGCTTTTGAACATGCTTTTGTAAAGGTTAAAGCAAGCACTTAAGAGCCCTGTCAAATAAAGCAATTGACTCCAATTGGGAATTGACTCCATTTTCCAATTGGTACCAATTGGAAAATGTCCAATCGTAAATTAGTACATAACTGGACCAATTAAACCAACTGGAACGTGACCAATTGGTTTTTCTTGGAGTGACTAATTGTACCGAATGGGTGCCATTTGGTTTGAAACCAATTAGTTGGAATGGCCAATTGCACCAGTGGGCAATACCAATACACATATATACCCCACAAAGCAAAGCTAAATAGGATTCCAGCTTTCAGAAACAGGTTTGCTATAGCCTTAGTACCGCATGGATATGTAGCTATAACTCATTCCAGTTTCCTTGAATGGGTTCATAAACTGAAAGTATGATTTGCCAGTTGGTTACGTTCTAGCTAGTTTATTCCTATTGGTAGTCCAATTAGACTCAGTTAGGAATGTAAGGTGGGCCTAGTTGGTTCAAACTGGCAAGTCCAATTGTACTCAATTGGTTGCATCCCTGACTCAATTGTAACCAATTGGAGGTAAGGATTTCCCAGTGGGGCCAGTTGATTCCAATTGGCAAGTCCAATCGGACTCAATTGGTTTCACTTTGACTCAATCGTAACCAGTTGGAACTAGGGATTTTCTAATCTGTACCCAATCGTAACCGGTTGCAAGTAAGGATTTTCGAATTAGTGCCTATTAGTCCCAGTTGATTCCTATTGGAGAAGCTAATTGGAGTCAATTGTTTTGTTTTTTTTTGACTGAGAGAGCATTGAGACGAGGAATTTCCAGCTGTGCACAACTTTTTGCACTAGTTCAAAGATTTTTGAATTTGAATCTAATAGGAAAATAGTTCTGTTTGTAGAGGACTACAATGTTGCCAGTTTTAATGTATATGCCATTTGGAGAAGCAATAACTTTAGTAAGGGGAGGTCAAGGTATTCTAGCTATAAATCGCAGAAATACCTGCTTTACGTGGTTTTGGCAGAAGTCAATGCAAAGTTCGGGGGCTTCTTGAAGATTTCTTTCAAGGGCATCAACAAAAAAAATTGCAAGCAATGTTCAAAGAAATTTTATTTACCCATCTGACTGAAGGAAAAATCTTTTTCTTGGCAAAAGTTGTTTGTTCTACACCTGTAGCTATACCTGCCTCCTTTTCTTTTATTGGTTGGCTAGAAATGGCCACTTTGTCGCTTCCTCATCTTTGAGCAGGTCAAGGAGGTGCTTTAAAGTTCCTTTAAGTTTTTAAATTTGTTTGTCCATATTCTCCAGGTCTCAACAAAACAAAACATAAAAAGCATTTTTTTCTCACACTGCTTCTCACTGACTGGTGTATTTTTTTTTTTTTTTTTTAAGAATTGAATGTATGCAATGAAATTCATGGTTAGTCTGAGCATGCAAGTGCACAACTTGTGTACCAGCTGTGTAAGCTGGTGGAAGCATTGTTTCAAAGGCTGTCAATGCTGCACAGGTGTCAAGGGTGAACCTGTGCCACATGTAGCGCATTAGAGTTTTTAGCTTGTCCGCAAACTTCTTATGTTTGTGGATTACCAAGTTACCGGAGACTTGAATGTAAGTGGCCGAGTTGGTACTGCCACTTGGTGGCGCAGAGAACAGCCAGACAAACACAGAGCTGTATTGCAGTAACCAAGTTTATTCTGCTTTGCTGCTGGCATAAATTTTTGGCAGTGGCATAATCGTGGGCACGTTCCCTTTTAAAAATTTTTTTCGACAAGAACACTCGCGTAACATAAAAACATGTCTAAGCCATTGCGATTAGAAGTTTCACGAGATGTTGCTACCAACGTTGTTTCTACTCTACACCTCTCCGGCAACCCACTAAACCACACATCGTAAGAAGTTTGCAGGCAAGCTATAGCTCTCGATTGTGTGCTACAGAGCCAGCGGCTGCCTTGCTTTTCTACAAGGGAAATTGCTTGGTCCCATCATTGGCTCAACTATAAATTTTAAAATATGGATGGGCACCCACAAATCATCTTGTATAAGGTTGACCACTTTGGTTGCTCTTTTTTCCAGGTCACTGCGGTCAGCGTCACTTGTTAGCAACTTCACATCTTCGTCACAGGACCATGTAAATGGAAATGCCGGGAACCGCAGCATGCCTTTGCTTACTGCAGATACACGGATCTCTATTGACAAAGGCGTAACTAGTCTTCCACTCAAAATTTAAGGGAGATAATAGGGGTAGAATTTTCATTTGATGTGCCTCACATATACTTTATTGCAGACACGTGACGAGACTGAGCCGTTTCTTCCTGGATGTTCCACGGATGATTTGCGCAAGCCTGATGCCAATATCCTCCGAAGAATACCCGAAGATGCGGAAGCGATCGCCGTGTTAGTGGGAGGCTTGGATTTCTTGGAGCAGCCCACCATTGCCTTTGTCAGATTGGCACAAGGGCAAGTGATGCCTAATTTGATGGAGGTAGGTGACTGCTGGATGGTCACTCGTCTCTAGTGACACCACCTCACTGTTCCATCCAGCTTGAACAACCTGCAATGTATCAACTGCTGCGCATAAGTTACCAGATGATTTAGTTTCCTTTCATTACGTTCTTTCTCTACTTTAGTTTGATTTTCATTTGTCACATCTTCCTAACAACACGTGTTGGATCATCTACAATGCAATGAGGAGTCTAAAAGTTCTGTCTAAAAAGAATGCATTGGAGAAAGCGATAGGAAGTAAAAGTGACCAGGCCTTTTGCATGGTGACCCGCCGGGGTTGGTTAGTGGCTTTGGTGTTACGCTGCAAAGCACGAGGTCACGGGATCAAATCTTGGCTGGGGCAGTAGCATTTCGATGGGGGCAAAATGCAAAAAAGCCCGTGTACCGTGCATTGTTTGCACGTTAAAGAACACCAGGTGGTCAAAATTAATCTGGAGATGCCAACTACGGCGTGACTCATAATAATAAGACCATGGTGCTGGCACGTAAAACTCCAGAATTTAATCTTTTTGCATGGTGTCAGTGACTGACTTGCTGTGATTGTCTCCAGGTTTAGAAAGTAGCAGTTAGGGTGTGAACCAGCATTATCAAGAAGAGTGAACAGTTATAGCAATGTTTTAGCAACAAAACAAAATTAATTGTTTTTGCCTCAAATCGCAAACTTGGGCGATATATACCTGCAATCTGCACCTGAATGGAGTAGCCCTAGAGCATGTACATGTAGATGCACATGTATAAATACTTGGGAGTGACACCTGATTTGTCTTTTCATCGGATACCTTTGTAATAAAAAGTTTACCCTAGGTTGTTTGGCATTAAATCTCAAAGGTACTTTGGTAAGGAACTACTGTGACTAATATATTTTACCATCTTTCATTGGGTTATCGTTTGGGTTATCGCCTATTAAATGCGTGCATTATGCTTCCAACGGGACTTGCACCACACACGCTGTGAAATAGATAGGTGAAGATGCTTATCGCAGTAGGATTGGCGGTGATTGCTGTAAGGGCAACATGCGGCGACCGCCAGTAGATTTGCTGGTACCGGAAAAGAAAACTGAGTGTGTGCCATTATTTTCATGTGACATGGGTGGGTGAGTAGTGCTGTGAAGCTGCCGTCGCAAGCGGCTACTGCTCTTGATCATGCTACATGCCTCGCTTCTTGTCTTGTTCACATGGGATCTAGCGGCTGGAAATCTTATCATATGATCGCAGTTTGGCGATGGACTGAACGGTGGTGCCGAAAGATTGTGTTTTTTAGGATTGTATGAACCGGTAAAAAAAGCGTAACGGTATTGCATCATTTTTTGTGTTCTGAATCACGAACATTGGCACTGGGAAATCTTTGTAACGGGATCATATCAACGAGGTTCTACTGTATATCCTGTGTGTTCACATATGATGTGAACACCATTTATGACATGTCTTTATGATATTTATGCCTTTTTGTTTGCATTGCCTTTTAATTATCTATTTATCTAATGGATCCATCACTAATGTAATAAGCCTGCACATATCAAACAGATCAAACAAGCGTCATGTCACCATTTCTAATTTCCTTATTCTCCCCTTCAATCCCCCCGCTCCCTCTGATGTTCTCAGACTTCTTCTTCTCATTCGGTACGCTTCACTCCCCCCACCTTTTTAATTCATCCCTCCTGGGATGGTATTTAAACACATTTGCTATGGAAGCCGATTCTTCATTTTCGTTCGCGCCGATATACCAGACAGTTTTTAAGTTGCCTTGCTGACTTGCAGTTTTCACGACACGATACGGTCCTTTATAGACAGATCCAGTATTTGATAGCCCCTTTCTCACGAGAACCAAGTCTCCTACCTCCAGCGCTGGTAACGTTGTGTTTTGCTTCTTATCGAAGTTTCTTTTCATTCCTTCACTGTATTTTGCTTGGCTGTCTTCTGTCCTTCTTTGTGTAAGCTGTATCATCTTGTCGACTCCCAAGGATACATCAGCGGGAAGTTGGTTTTCCAGTAGCAACAAAGAGTGGTGTACATCCTATACCAGTTGTGTGTGATCGGTTATGATGAGATACTGCTGCTTCAAGGCAGCACTTCCATCCTCCCGGGAAACTTGGGTACATGTTGATGTATTGCTTCAGTTCCTTCCCAAAGTTTAGCGGCATTTATTGCTTCTTGGTGAAATGAAACAGGCGTGACCGCCAATCTCGACATAGCATCAGTGTCTTTCATGCAAGCTCCCGGGCGATGACTGAGTTCAAAGTCAAACTGCTGAAGCTCGTTCACCCAGCATGCGATTTTTCCTTTAAGTTCCGCCAACTTCAAAAGGTTGTGGGGGTCTTCCCCAACCCGTAACGCGGGCAATCGCAGCTACGTAGGGTTCGGGCGAATAAGGCAACAAGCGAGTCAACTCAACAACGTTTATTGCTGTGGGCAATAAAACACACTTGCAGAGGGAAGTCCGCTCTGTATAATAAGTAATAAAATAGGCTTGCCTCGTTGCGTGTGGTAGTCACGCAAACGAGGTCACTCACGGGTTGCAGCGGGTAAATCCAAATGGGCAGGTAGGTGTAGCGAGGTCAGAGAGACCCGGGGGTCTCTCTGTTGCGCTCTTTTATACCTTTTACCTTTTCGCGAGGGGAATGTCCTCCTCACCTGCCGAACACTTTCCTTCTTCCCGCACGGGCACGCGCATCGCGAGAGGCGAGCGAGAACCGGGAGAGGGCAAAGTGCATCTCTTCCGTGTTCGCCTGGCTCCCGCTGCGTGCGCACAAGATGTCCGCCCGGCTCCCGCCGAGTGCGCTACGTGCGCAAGCGACGGTGAGCGCCCGCGGGAGAGGGTGGCAGCGTGTGCTCCCCGCAAGGTGTGTCAGTGCTTCATGATCAGTATAAAGCTTGAATTTTGATCCTTCTAAGTAGGAGCGGAAGTACCGAATGGCCTTTAGGACAGCGAGGGCTTCTTTCTCAGTTGTTGTGTAGTTTACTTCCGTCTTGGTGAAAGTGTAACTGTAGTAACCCACCACGCGAAGCTGCTGATTGGCTACCCGGGTGGAGTCTCGTTGATACAGAACCGCTCCTATTCCATAATGCGACGCATCTGTATTTAGTTCAAATGGAAGCGAAAAGTCTGGAAAGCAAAGCACAGGGTCAGAAGAAATTAGCTGTACTAGCTCTTCGTATGCATTCTCTTGTCCATTGAAAAGGTACATCTTTTTGCGTGAACCTTGTTAAGCACCATGTCTTCATAGCGTAGTCTCGAATAAATGCTCTGAAATGGCCGGCTAGTCCCAAAAATACGCGAAGTGAATGGATGTCGGAAGGCTTCACAAGTTTAGCGATGCGCACCACGGACTCTTTGGTATTTTTAGTGGTACCATCCAATACTCAACCCAAAAAGGTAACTTTGTTTTTAAAGAACTCTCTCTTCTTGAAGTTTACCTTGAGTATGGCGTCAGACAAAGCAGTGAGAACATGCGCAAGGTGTTCTTCATGTTGCTGCTCACTCTTAGAGTATACAATGATGTCGTCCACATATACATTGCAGAAGTGACCAATAAAAGGGTTCAGAACTGTATTCATCATCTTCTGAAACCAACTGGGCGAGTTTTTCCAACCAAACGGAAGACAGTTATATTCATAAATGTCAAATGGAGTCACAAAGGCAGTGTATTGCTTGGTTTCTTCTTGAAGTGGCATTTGCCAGAAGCCTTTGCACAGATCTATCCTGGAAAACCAGGTACAGCCGCCTGTTTCGTCAATGATGCTGTCTATCCGAGGCATTGGAAATGGGATCAAATGCGTTTGGTTGTTGATCGCTCTATAGTCAGTGCACAGCCTAAGGCTACCGTCTTCTTTTGGGGCAATGGTGATTGGTGATGCAAATGGCGATACAGATGGACAGATGATACCAGCATCTAACATCTTTTGAAGCTCCTCTTTTAGCCGTGTCTTCTTTTCTCTTGATAGGTTGTATGACTTTTTCCGGACTATAGTAGTGTCGTGTAATTTAAAGGGGACTTGAAACTTGGTGGTACCAGTAGGATAGCCTCCCAAGCAGAACAATTCCGGGTAGAGTCTCTGAATACTTTCTCCATTTTTCGGCCTGCGAATTCGGTTTGCATCAGTCAAAGGTTTGGAATTCTCTTCATCAGGGCTTACAGACACAGTGTCGTCCCAATGAATGTTTAGCCTCAACGCTTTCATGTCCGGGCGAGAGAGAAGGAAGTCGTATTTGACACCTTCTATCACCAAGGCAAGAACCTCCGCGTACTGCGACTGATATTTTATCTTTAAGCTTATCCATTCACAGTGTTCTTTTTCACGACCATCATACCCTCGTACAAGGACTGATCTGCCTGTGAATATGTCTTCTGCATTTGCTCTGCTTCTCTTGAGTATTGATATTCAAGCTCCACTGTCAACAAGAGCTTGCAGGTTCTGTACATTCACTTCAAGGTGTATGTGAAGTAAACTTGAAGAAATTAGTAGGATGGTCTCATTTAGTTTCGGTTGAACACACTGAGGCTTTTGTGGCATTTGTTTCTGTTTCAACAGTGCTGGTGACTGCAAGGCGTCACCGGGTCGTGAGTCGGTGGCTCTAAGTCTAATATTTGCACTGTCTTTAAGTTGCGGCGACCTTGCATCCGAGTTGCTTGACTGAGTATCTGACTGGCGGGAAACATCTGGCCGCGTCTTGCAGCTCCTCTCAGACCAGTAGTGAGGGAATACTTGTCGGAGCTCTAGTAGAGCTTCGAGAGTTTCCGGCCCTTTTATTTGTGCATGCCGTTGCAAATCTCTCGGGAGACCGTGAATTACAAGTGCTAAGACTGATCTTAATGGCAACTCTGGTTCAGCAAGTCGAAGCAGTCACTGCTTCTCAAGGAAGTAGTCAAGCGGTGAACCAGACCTAAAACGGTAGAACAGCGCCTGGTCCCATCGCTGTACGCTATTTGTTTTGAATGTAGACAGGAAGTTCTCTTTCCACATGCACCAAGGTTCGCAAACATGCTCTAAGAACCGCAACTCATGCTACTTTTTTGCTACACCACTGAGAAATTGTCGCATGTTTAAGACCAGGTCTTGGTCAGACATCCATCCATTGTATTTCGCTGCAGCCTCATAAAAAGTCATCCACCCTTCTGGGTTATCCGAAGACCCGTCAAAAGTTTCAGGCCGTAAAATTTCAGTTGGGTGGTTTCTTTTGTGGCATAAAGCAGACAGGAGAGTTTCCGTCATGGCATTCTGTTGCAAAAATTGTTGCGTCGTTATGGCCCGAAGAATTGTTGATATCTCGTCACATGATGCAGCACGACTGAATGGTCGTCCGAGTACAAGCTGGTTAAACAGGGTCACTGGGATATTCACCTTCGCGGAACCTCGTTTAACAAGCTCTTCGGGTGACATAGAAACTCGATCCAGAACAACATCCAGGAGCTCACCCGTTGTTGTGTCCAAAGAGAGGTCGACCGGGGAATCATCCTTGACTTGGTAGCCTTTGAATACCACTCGGTCGTTGTACTTCTCCACGAAAAAAGTTACACACATCTTCGTTCACTTGTCGGCTGCACCAAAATATGTAATAAGCCCGCACATATCAAACAGATCAAACAGGCGTCATGTTGCCATTTCTTACTTCTTTATTCTCCCCTTCAATCCTCCCCGCTCCCTCCGATGTTCTCAGACTTCTTCTCATTCGGTACACTTCAACTAACAAAATTGACTAAGGATCTATATGACTCGCCATGTTATTGTTTTCATTTTTCTTTATCTATAAAGATTATTTTTACTGTATCCATGTGCCAATACTCAGACCGCAGTGTTGTTCCTGGGCACATTAATTAATTAATTTATTTATTTATTTATCAGAGACCAGGGCTGGTATTCTGTAAGAGTCCAATTAGTGGACTGTCCGTTTCGGCTGTCGCTGATTGGCTGCTGCTTTACGTGCAGGAAGGTGCCAGCCAGTCTCCTTCCTGCACGTGAAGCAGCTGCCAATCAGCGACAGCCGAAATGGACAGTCCACTAATTGGACTGTTACAGAATACCGCCCCAGGAGACTTTCGTATTTAATAATAATAATAATAATAATAATAATAATAATAATAATACTTTATTGACATTTGGTACAGAAACTGTTTAACTTTACTGAAATTTGTTACCTTTTTGCCCCTGAACCATCGCAGCTAATTATCCAGCAGCATTTCTTTTTTCTATGTAGCGTGTGTCTTAGCTAGAGCCTTTCTGAGTGAATTTCACTTGCAGGTTCCTATCCCTGTGAGATTCTTCTTCATTTTGCTGGGTCCATCAAATACTGATGACCTGGACTACCATGAGGTTGGTCGTTCCATCTCCACACTGATGTCAAACAGAGTAAGTTTCTTTAATGATTATCCACATCTCTTTCCTGTACTCAATTACATGTTATCCAAAAGAAAATATTTCGTGTTTTTTTTAATTGTATGTTTGAAGCATCCTGAAAAGTCTTGGGATATGTACAACTGGGGGGTTAGTAGCACCTGTTATGAAGCTTTTCAAAACTATTCCAGTTTTGAAGTGGAAAACTTGGTTATGATTTAACCCTCAGCAGAGCAGTGTAATTTAAAACTAACTTTAAACACATCTAATGTGCTCTTTACCATTTTTGCAAAGGTATATGCAAAGTGACACAATTATCGCACAAAGTTTAAAAAAAAAAGAGAAGCCGTTTACGTGGACAAAACCAACTGTATGCTGTTAGTAGCAACTTGAAGAAGCATCCAGTATTTTTGTCATTATTAATTGGTATGTAATGATTAATGAACTTGTTAATTTCTATATTTTGCTAAGAGGTTTATTGGCAACGGATGCAGGCGAACGGGTAGCACTCACAAGCGTTCGGCCAAGGACAGCAACCACGAGCTCATGCCGGTGGCGATGCTGCTGAGGCACAGGTTACTCTTCTTCATTACAATCACCCTCCACCGAAAAAGGCGCCATCCTGGCGGCTTAAGGCGAAGACACTACTATTGGGTCGTAGTACGGCTTAATGCGACAGACGTGGACAAGTTCGCGGAGGACGTTTGTTCCAGAACGCGGTAGGGTCTGAGGTATTTCGCGACAAGTTTTGCGGAGAGGCCGGGTGTGGGAGCGGGTACCCGAAGCCAGACCAGAGAGCCAGGGGAAAATGTTGGTGCGGAACGGTCGGCAGGTTGATGGGATTGCTGCTGCCACTGGTCCTCGGTGGAAAAAGAGCGGGCAAGCTGGCGGCATTCCTCAGCATGTCGAGCAGCTTCAGACAGCGGAGTACTTTCGGACGCATCAGGTCGATATGAAAGAATTGCATCGAACGTATTAGATGGTTTTCGGCCATATAGGAGAAAGTATGGGGAAAATCCAGTAGTTGCTTGGGCCGCAGTATTGTACGCATACGTCATGAAAGGGAGAACTTGGTCCCAATTTGAATCATCAGAGGCGACGTACATTAATAGCATATCACCAAGAGTACGGTTGAAGCGTTCTGTCATGCCGTTAGTTTGCGGATGGTACGCTGTACTTGTGCGGTGAATGATTCGGCATTCGTCGAGTAGTGCCTTCAAAGCATCGGCAAGAAAGGCTCGGCCTCTATCGCTCAGAAGTTCGCAAGGGGCACCGTGGCGCAGAACGAAATGGTGTAACAGAAACATTGCAACGTCGCGGGCGGTGGCAGTCGGCAGAGCGGCGGTTTCAGCATAACGGGTCAAGTGATCCACGGCAACAATAATCCAGCGGTTCCCTGCTGGAGTGGATGGTAGCGGTCCGTATATGTCAATACCAACACGATCAAAGGGACGACTAGGGCAAGGAAGTGGTTGTGACGGGTAGACTTGTCCGGGAGGTAATTTACGGCGTTGGCACTGAGTACAGGAGCGAATGAACTTTCGCACGTAGTTATACATGCCGCGCCAATAAAATCGGAGGCGTAGTCGAGCGTAGGTCTTGAAGAGGCCGGCATGCGCGCACTGCGGGTCCGCGTGGAAAGCGTCGCAGATAAGGTCACGGAGATGTCGGGGTATCACAAGAAGCCACTTGCGTCCGTCAGAAAGGTAATTACGACGATGAAGAAGGCCATCGCGAATGCAGAAGTGGGTAGCCTGGCGGCGAAGAGCGCGAGATGGTGAAGAGGTAGATGGATCAGAAAGGATGGTGATGAGAGCACTGATCCAGGGATCCTTGCGCTGCTCTGACGGCATGTTGTGCAGTGCATGTGATGTAAGTGCGGGCTCAAGGGCGGATAGGCAAGCGTTGTCAGCTGCGACCGGTGATCGAGAAAGGGCGTCAGCGTCCGTGTGTTTGCGGCCAGAACGGTAAAGAACGCGGATGTCGTACTCCTGTAGCTTAAGGGCCCAGCGAGCAAGTCGGCCAGATGGGTCCTTGAGGGTGGACAGCCAACAAAGGGCATGGTGGTCAGTGATGACGTCGAAAGTGTGACCATACAAATAAGGGCGGAATTTCCCAAGGGCCCAAATAATGGCTAAACGCTCTTTCTCTGTAACCAAGTAATTAGCCTCGGCTTTTGTCAGAGTTCGGCTCGCGTAGGCAACGACATATTCATCGAACCCCGCCTTCCGTTGCGCGAGTACGGCACAGAGTCTGACGCCACTGGCATCGGTGTGGACCTCGGTGGGGGCGGCCGGGTCGAAGTGACGGAGGATAGGTGGCGAGGTTAGCAGGCGGCGTAATTTCATGAAGGCGTCATCGCAGGCGGGTGACCAAGCTGAAAGTTCGTTGTCGCCGCTTAGAAGGTCTGTCAGGGGTGCACTTATAGATGCGAAATTTCGAATGAAACGTTGGAAATACGAGCATAAACCAACGAAACTTCGAAGCTCCTTTAACTTCGTCGGTTTTGGAAAGTCAGCGACGGCGCGGAGCTTGGCTGGGTCCGGAAGAATGCCGTCTCGCGAGACATGGCCAAGAATGGTGAGCTTTCGGGCACCAAAACGACATTTTTTTAAGTTGAGTTGAAGTCCCGCGTCAGTGAGACATTTCAGAACGTGCTCGAGACGGCTGAGATGTGTATGGAAATCAGCGGAAAAGACAACGACGTCGTCCAGGTAGCAGAGACATGTGTTCCATTTGAGGCCGCGTAAAATATTATCCATCATCCTCTCAAAAGTGGCTGGAGCGTTACACAGGCCGAAAGGCATCACAGTAAATTCATATAATCCGTCAGGTGTCACAAATGCTGTTTTATGTCGATGAGATGGTGCCATAGGGACTTGCCAGTATCCGGAACGTAAATCCAGCGAAGAAAAGAACTCCGCTCCCTGCAAACAGTCGAGGGCGTCGTTGATGCGTGGTAACGGGTAAACGTCCTTGCGCGTTATCTTGTTCAGACGTCGGTAATCGA
Organism: Dermacentor silvarum; assembly: GCF_013339745.2. NCBI lineage: Eukaryota > Metazoa > Arthropoda > Arachnida > Ixodida > Ixodidae > Dermacentor > Dermacentor silvarum. The sequence continues at coordinate 19,943,274 of NC_051154.1, forward strand.
CGCAGAACCGAATAGAGCCATCCTTTTTCTTAACAAGAACAACCGGTGACGCCCAGGGACTGCTCGAAGGCTGTACAACGCCGCGCTTGAGCATGTCATCAACCTGGTCATCAATTACACGGCGCTCCGAGGCGGAAACCCGATAAGGGCGTTGCCGTAGAGGTGCATGACTGCCGGTATCTATCTGGTGAAAAACGGTTGATGTGCGACCCGAACCGGAAGCAGGGCTGTCAAAAGAGGCGCGGAACTTCTGCAGCAGAGTGAGCAGCTGGCTTCTTTGTGAAGATGACGTTTCATCGTCGATGGAGCGGTTGAAAGCGTCGAGGAGAGCCTGATCAACCGCGGGGTCACAAGAAAGTGCACTAAGGTCCGTAGGAGCAGAAGCCGCAGGAGCATCAAAGATGCAGAAGGTGTCGACCGGCTGAACAAGGCCTAGGCATTCGCCATGAAATAAAGGTAAAGGGCACGCCGTGGGATTGTCGACGAGCATCTTCGTGGCGCCACTGCGAAGAGTAAGGAGAGCAAAGGGCAGCGGAGAACATTTGCGGCGAAGGAAAACTTTAGAGGGCGTAAAGAGAACAGTGCCCTCAGAAATAGCGGCGCACGATACAGGGACAAGCAGGGAAGAGCACGGAGGAACGGCATTGTCTTCGGACACAAACAGTTTATTACTAGAAGGGTGGTCGTCGATTGGCTCAAAATCGTGAAGCGCAGAAAGTTCAAGTTCGGCGTGGCAACAGTCAATAACGGCGTTGTTAGTTGCAAGGAAGTCCCAGCCTAATATAATGTCATGGGAACACAAGGGCAGCACGGCGAATTCGACGGTATACAGAACTCCTTGAATGAAGACTCGTGCAGTACAGGCAGCGAGAAGCGTAATGTTTTGAGCAGTCGCGGTTCGAAGGGAGAGGTCGGGTAAAGGCGTCAGAACTTTTTTTAGTATGCGACAGAGTTTGGCGGAAATTGCAGACACTGCGGCTCCTGTATCGACAAGTGCCAGGACGGCGACTCCTTCGACATACACTTCAATTACGTTGGCTGGAGAGGGACGAGGACTTGAGCATTTCGACGTAGACGCAATTCGTGCCTCGGGAACTGCGGCCATCAGTTTTCCTGCTCGGTGGGTCCGGCACGGCGACGCTTCGGAGAAAGCGAGCGACGACGTGGAGATGGTGAGCGGCAGGTAGGCGCGGGTGAGCGATCAGGACAAAAGGAAGAGGTAGGAAGGCTGGAAGGCGAAGATGAAAATTGAGCGGGGAACGGTGGCGCTCGCCAGATGTTCGGGAAAGGAAGCATGCGACGACGGCAATGGCGCGCCACATGACCAGCACCACCACAAGCAAAAATATTGGATGGTCATCGAAGGTGCGCCATTGTTGGGAATAAGCTCCGACTCGTGGCTGAGAAGTCGGAAAATGCTGTCGATCTGGTAACGGAATAGGAGGCGGCGAAAAGGTCGGTGGTCGATGCATAGCGGGCGGCGAGAGCGTTTGTGGGCGAGGTCGGGTAACTGCTTCGGCATACGTGAGAGTGCGACTCCGAAGTTCCAGGGTGGTCGAAACCCAGCACCTCCACCACTTGCTAAGAGGTTTATTGGCAACGGATGCAGGCGAACGGGTAGCACTCACAAGCGTTCGGCCAAGGACAGCAACCACGAGCTCATGCCGGTGGCGATGCTGCTGAGGCACAGGTTACTCTTCTTCATTACAATTTAATATACTTATTTTAACTTTATTATATCATAAAAATGAGGCAACTAAGTTTCTGTTTTCATGATACTACAAACTACTTCTATGTTTATACATCATAAATTTTTTATATAGCTATGCACAGTGCCATCCTGTGCAGTGTGAAAAACAGAAGCTTTTACAGATGGAGCCTAGAAGCTGCATGTACATTTATTTTGTGCATGCATACAGTTAGTGCACTGGACATTCTTGTTGTGGCTGCCATGTTTGTGTTTTGGCTAAAGCTACTGACATTTCTAAATAGAAAAATATTGCAACAGATACACTTGTTGGGATCTGTTAAACAAAACTTCCTTAATTTGTTTTAATTGAGTGCTACGCAAAGAGACACATGCCACATGATGTCTTTTAATGTCAACTTGTGTAATTTTTTACACCTTATGCTTAAATGCAAGCACAAGTTCACATGGCTTCATGGTATGTGACATGGATGCAGGGTTGACTTGCAGGCTAATGTGATGTTCTGTGAGTGGTGAAGGAAGCTTTGTGAACAGAAATGTATGAACAGCAAAGGTTAAAACATAGCAATGCATGTTTAATGCTTCAACACCTCTGACAAACACATGATCAATCAATTAATCACCCCCACCACATGACCCCTGCGGTCATGGAGACCTGCCATTCAGTCTATTTGGCTTGATGTCTTTTGTCCTGCACATGTTCTTCATGCTTTCCCTCTTCATGCCACACCTGTGTGGAAGAACCCCAGCTATGTCTACTTGGTGAGACAGTGATGCTAAATCCGAAGGTGAAGAACCAGGGCCTCATGATACACCTAAGCGATTGAAATGTGATGGCATTATCAGGATTTTCAGGATTGCACTGCCTGCAGTATCAGCTCATGTTACAAACCACGTTAAACCCTTTGTGAGGACACATGTGTGCTGGTGCCAGGATCAGCCCACCAAGTCATCACCTTTAATTACACATAACCTCTGGCATCAGCCGAGTTTTCTATTACGGAGTCTCCAGGATTGGCCCAGTTTTGATCACACAATCTCCATGATTGGCACGCTTCACTAGTAATCTGCCTCTGGAATCGGCCCATATTTGGTAAGAAACCGACCAACAGACAGTCAGGAAACCTGGAGGGGGGGGTTAAGCAAAGAACTTTGATATTGGTGCTAAGAAAATATGACCTTGTGCAGTTTTTGGTGGAAGTTATACAAGTTGTGAACATTTCATTTTGTTTCTGTGTCTGTTTTGTGGAATGTTTCTTACTGGAATTGTGCCTTGCAGGCTTTTCACACTGCAGCATACAAAGCAGAAGATCGACGTGACCTGCTGAGAGCTATGAACGAGTTCTTGGACGACAGTGTCGTTCTGCCACCCGGTGACTGGGACAGGAAGTCTTTGCTGCCTGTTGATGACCTCAAGAAGAAGTACGAGGATATTCGCAAGCGCAAGATGCAGACAAAGAAGCCGGCTCCCCGTTAGTCTGTTTTGGAATTGGTTCAAGGCAGCAAGCCCCTATGTGAGAGTGCCTGTGTGCTAATGCTGTGGGGAATGCGTGTTTGCCTGCTCCTGCTGACCTCCTCCTGCAGAAGCAGAGAAACTAGCAGTGATCTAAGGACATGTTGGAACTAGGTGTGGCACTGCTTTTTGCTGTCTGCTGGGGCTCACTAAGCTGGAACTCTTCTGCAGTCTGTGAGCTTCGTACACATCAAATGCAAGCAGTGAGCAAAGAATACCTATTTACATAAGCATTGTGTAATATTTTTTAAATACTTTTTTGTAAGTTTTTATTATATTTATTATTATTTTTATTATTATTTTTTTTTAAGAATAAGCCCGACTCTTGGCTTATAGTACCTTGGAGCAGGGCAAACAGTCCTTTTGGCATTCATTCAGCTGATTTGAAAATTTTAGATACTAGAAAAAAATACATGACGGGGCCGTTGTAAGCAAGTACTAACACAATGTTTGTGTGCTGCTTTTCTTTTCAGCTGTGGAAGACAAACCTCCACAGTATGAACCACTGCAGCGCAGTGGCAGATTGTTTGGAGGCCTGTGCAGTGATATCAAGAATCGCTACCCTTGGTACCTCAGCGACTTCAAGGATGCCCTTGATGGCCAGTGCTTAGCTACAGCCATCTTCATTTACTTTGCTGCTCTGTCGGGAGCTGTTACTTTTGGCGGATTGCTAGGTGAGATCTTGGTGGAAAAGTCTGCTTATTAGTTCCCAGATATGCATCAGCAAGCAAAACCTTTATATTTTTCAGACAAAAATGTTATAATGACATTTGATTACCAACTGCTTTGTTAGAGTTGATTTTTCTTTTACTAGTGGCCTATCTGCTACCCTTTCCCTGCCAGAATAAAATTCCTGTGCACACATATTTCAAGGTCAGTGGTAAAACTGCTGTGCAGTTCATGCTTAATTGTACAAAAAAAGTCACTCACGCTAAATGATGCTACAAAAGCCTAATACTACTATTATTTTACAATGTTCACTGAGCTTGCACCAGAAATGCTGGTGCAAGTGTCCCCACTCATTACATTATTCAAGAATTGTCAAAATTTGCACCAGAGAAGTTATTACCAATTCACCCATAGAATGTAGAGTTCCTGCATACGCTCCCACAGAATACAGAGCCTTTTCTGTCTGTACAGGCAATACTACAAAGGTTGAGCTTCTGAACACATGCCAGAACGTCAAGTACTTTAGTTTATTATCACTTTCTGTTTTTTGCTTCTCTGCCTTCAGCTCTGCTATGGCTGAAAAGCATAATTTAAGTAGATTTTAAAAAAATATTTTTGCTTTGTTAGAATTGTAACATATTCAAAAAGCTGTTTTGAGAAAAACAGCTGTAGGTTTGAATGTCCCCTTATTCTAATGTGGTGTTTCTTAGGCAGCATGACCCTGCTTGAGTATTGAAGCGACCACACACTAGTTCCAACAAAGAGCAACCAAGAAAGAAATGTTTATTGCGGGTAGCTGTGTGTAATGTAAAGCACTTGGCCAGGAAAGGGAAGGGACAGAAAGAGGGTGAGGGAAATAAAGCGATAAAAAGAACTTGTGCACCGATAGGAGTATGACATCGGCACATGCTGTGCGTGAAGGCACAAGTATGAACTCTCAAAAGAATGGAAAGGTAAGTAGCATGGCTATCAGCGTGGTTGAGAAAATAGGCAGCCCGCACGCCCTTTTTACAGGTAATGTGCCGCCCGTCCAAAGAGTGGGTGACCTGAGATGGCGTGGCGTCATGTGTTGTCTTCCCACACGTTTAGTGCTGGAGGTTGCATAATCTAGACTTTCAGACATAGGGTGCTGGTGAAGAAGGGAAAAAGTAAAAATAGAAGACCAACACAATTCACCTTTCAGTTCACTAACTCCAGAGTGTTGCCCTTGATTACTATGTTTTCAAGTCAGGAGCAAACACCATGGAGAAATGACCAAATCTTTGACTTCTTGAAACAACACATGCAATCATGGAGTTCTCTTGCAGAAGTTTTATGTTTCACCTTGCTCCACAAATTCTGTGCTTAAGTAACCAAGGAAGGTTCTTTTTTTTTTTTTTTAAATTAAGCTGCAGAACATAAACCTAAATTTCCGCAAAAAATTCTGGTGTGTCCCAGGCTTTATTAGCTCAAAGGCTCAATCTCTGCATTTGGAGTGGCTCAATTTGTTTTTCAGCCGATTCTGTGCAGTAGCACTTGTGAAATGTTTGTGTGGTATGATTTGCGAGATTATATCAAGCAGTATTTATTAAAATTATGGAACTTCATCATTTATTTGTACTCATCTTTATGGCATACTCCCAAATGCTACTTCTTTCCTTTTTCCAGGGGACAAAACCAACAACCTCATTGGAGTGTCTGAGACACTTGTCGCCACCTGTGCTACAGGCATCATATTTGCATTGTTTTCTGGGCAACCTCTGGTTATAATTGGTGTTACAGGACCGGTGCTACTATTTGATGAGTTGTTGTATTCGGTAAGCATGATAATTAATGTGGTTTGCATAAATAGCAGTGTTTTAATGTTTGTGACTAAAGTTTCTCTTTGATAATTCGTAATGTTTGTTGACATTTCATCAACGCTTGTGTCTGTTTTGCAGTTTTGTCAAGAGAATGATGTGGAGTTCCTTGCCATTCGGGTTTGGATAGGAATGTGGATAGCTATACTGGCAACCTTGGTAGTTGCCTTTGAAGGAAGTGCACTCGTTCGGTTCTTCACAAGGTTCACGCAAGAGATATTTGCGTCACTCATCTCACTTTTGTATATATATGAGTCGTTTTATAAGTTATACTTGGTGAGTACTTAATTTACAGTTTTTTGTTTTGTATGTGAGTGGGCTATCTTGATGGCCAAAAGTAAATTGTTATTATGAGAAACAATGTTATTAGTGAGAAACAGGTATGTTACAAAATCAGTGAAATATATAGAACAGCACATTATATTCACATGGTTATTGACAGCATGACAAGTTGTCTGCAATGCATATTAGTGATGTCATAGTGACATTTAATTGTCAGTAATGAAAAGTTATATTTCAGTATACCCATTTATGGTGTAAACTGCAAGCATAATTTGAGAATCGGAGAAATCCTGTGCATTATGAGGCAGTCTGAGGTGAAGCACTTCCATTGACCTAAACTCACTCAAACAAATTCTTGGGTGTGATGAGAAACTAACCAGATGAGCTATCACTGACATAATGCAGTGTGGAGAGTCACTGTAGTCGTCGACACTGGCCTGATGTCGCTGTGCAGAGGCATACAGGCCTCTGTGGATCTTTAACACTAGCACTGGTGAATGCAATATCACGACATGGCTTTAAGTCTGGCATGATGAGGAGTACATTGACCTGAGAACTCTTGCAACAGATAGTAAATTTATTGGCTTGTCTGATTTTATTGAACCTCTCAATCTTGTGGTAGACATGAGGCGGGTATGTTAAAGGGGCCAGTGAAAAGTGAAATAGAAGAGGTTCTTGGCTGCATATGAAAACTCTAAATAAATTAATACATAATGATGACAGCAAAGATACTGTTGCACCACCAGTGAGATATCTGTGAGATGTGATGCAGATATTGTCCCATTTCTGGTGCTAAATGAAAAAAAGTGCAATGTGTAAAATCCCAAGTTCTTATCATCTCAGTAAGAAATAAAATACCGAGTCCTGTGTTTTCATGGGACACACTTGAACTTTGCTGTGTTTACCCAAATCTTGTTGCATCCAGTGAAAAGTAAGGCCATTACAAATGGGCCTCATTGGGTATTTCTCGTGACAGTGCTCACTTAAGAGCACAGATGGAGATGATGAATGGGCAGAACCAGACTGTTTATTGGGCACACTTGTGCCCAGAAAATCAAGCAATATTTAAGAGAAAAGTACTAAATGGTAATTACTGACAACAGTAGTGGACTTGAATGGCACTGCTTCAGCCTGTGTGGTATTTATGCATGCATCATTGTACCGTTGAGAGCAGTTTGTGGTGCTCGCGTCCATTTGACAATGTACTGCATCATTCATGGCACGCATGCATTAATGTAATGCATCATTTGCAGCATGCATACGATCTGATTATAGTGGGCCTGCCTTGCTATTAGAAAAAAATGGCAACAGCTCAAATGTTTGGATACAACAGGTGCGCCTTGTGGAGGTGAAAGCATGGTAATGCCTATATAGTAAACAGTAGCTGAAAGACAAGAAAAATGGTAATAAAGAATGCGTGGCAATATCTACTGCCAAAGGGTCACTTGATTAAATTCGAGTTGGCCCATTGGTCAGTTTTCAAAGGTGCCAATGGGTATATAAGAAACAAAAGTGCCAACTGGTCATAATAATTGACCCTAAATGCCTGCTGGTTTTAACGAAACATTTGAAAGATGCACAACACCACTGAACATTGAATATAGGGGTAACGAGAAAAATGGCAGAATTGAAATTGAAGTTCTCAAAAGAAATCTTTGTAGTCTGATGCTATCATTACACAGCAACATCTTTTCCTGTAAGTGACAGAATATGCTGAAAAACTTTTTTCTTTTTTAAACACCAGCATTAGTTGGTGATAGAAAGTCGGTGAGATCGCGTAAAGCAGAAATACTGAGTTCTTTCTTGAAAGTGGGTTGACCATTTGTTGACTTGCACTTGAATAAACTGACTGAATCAAGTCAGAAAAGTAACGAATGTCAGGGCTCTACACTTAGACCTCAACTTCATGTACGCCCTGCTCTCTATACTATGCATTTTTAAAAATGCACATAGGGACTTTTGTTCTTTGAAGATTCGCCTGTGTCTAGGTACTACCAAGGAGTTGTCGAGTTGCCGGTTTTGCTCTGTTCGTCCCTAGCGGAGCCAGTGGCTTTTTTTCTTTTTTTGGTTGCAGTGAAAGTGGGACGATGTGAGCGTCCAGCGTCCGTTCTTGCGCAAGTGGATACTGCTCTCGTTTGTGCCCCGGTGCCGGGTGCCAACGCGATGCGGCGGTTGTTGGGGTGTTGCGGAGCTCCGCAACACCCCAAATAAAGAAATACTGCTCCAGTCAGGTAGACTGCTAGTGAGATTATATTTGGATCATCAAAACAGTCATGCGTTTATTTAGGAATACCATCGATCCCTTAAAAGCAGCCACAGTTGTGCCTAGTCACCACCAGCCCAGCGTGTTCTCCATTCCAACGCTGGCGGCAGAAAGCCAGCATCGTGTAAACAAACCTCAAGTCTCGGAAGCCAACGTTGTGCTTGTAAAAGCCGTCGAAGCCAATCACTGCATTGTCAATTTTAAGCATTAACATCAAGTTTTCATGTGCTACTGTTACGACGAAATGACTTACCTCAATCGTACCTTAATCGAACACGACTTCGCGAGCATGCTGTGCTGTGTTGCAGCCACTGGCTCCACTAGGGACGAACAGAGCAAAACCGGCAACTCCACAACTCCTCGGTAGTACCTAGACGCAGGCAAATTTTTAAAGAACAAAAGTCGTTATGTGCATTTAAAAAAATTTTTCACGCATACGCAGTATAGAGTGCAGGGCACGCGTGAAGTTCAGGTCTACACTTAGAAAATTATCAGAAAAGATATTATATTAGATTGGTTGTAATGGTACAAATGGCCTTAATGAGGCAGATTGGCCCCATTGGATCAAGGCATATGGTCGATTTGAAAACTCATGCTATTAATTTATTTTGTTGTTGTTATTGTTTTTTCTCTCTCTCTCTCTCTTGGGATCAAGTCAGCACTATATCACAGAGAGCCCACAAATTTAAACAGCGTCTAGTGGCATCATTAACTATTGCTGTTGGTGATTTAGTAATCAATGTAACATCATTTGCTAAAACACTCTGACATTGGTCATAAAAAATTGCACAGGAGTTGGTGATGCCTTTGGAGACAAGGCAAATGCAGCAGTCACATACAGGAGTATAGAGTCACTGAGTATCTGAGAACATAAAAGAAAAACTGTTGTGATGTAACACTCATCTCCGAAAAGGCCTGTGCAAGCTAGGTGCATGCCAGGGTGAGACTAGTTGCGAAGGTTTGGCACGTTTGTGAGCAGTGGGGCAGTTTAAATACTCATAATTAAACATGTACCCTAGCTGTTAGGTTACTGTTTATAAAAATTCTTCTGGTAGAGCATTTCTCAGTTAATGCTTTCGAACTGCTGGTAACAAAAAAATAGACTGGATTTGGGCTAGGGGCCCTTTAATGCGGTAATGCATTTGGCAACCCGAAGCAAAATGTCAGCATGGCATTAGATAGTCAGTGTTAAGCAAACCAAGAAACCAAGTTAAAGTGCAATAAACTGAGCATTTTATTCAGAGTTGTCATCCTCCATGGTTGCTTTGGATCATGAAAGAGATTCTACCTTATTTTTTATTGCTTAGCTGGTTTATCTAGACTGAGCAGATCAAATATGTATATACTGAAGTTGATAGTGCATCGGGAGCTTATGAGTTAAGGGAAGACATAATTAAAAAATAAATGTTACATTACATTATGAATTGAACATAGCATCTTGTGTACACCCTGATGCATGGCCACTAAATAATGTAGCAGTACCATGTATGGTGCACATATAGCGCATGCCTACCATGCAACAAAGCTGTAAAAATTCCATGTGACTTGTGCAAAGCATTCATTTTGCTGCTATTTGTCACAAAGACCTATTGATTTCTTCCTTACAGATTTTTGTTACTCATCCTTTGCTTAAAGCAAGCGACTACTGTGATAGCTCCCCTGAGGCCTACCTTCCAAACAACATTTCTGCTGCAAACTGGACTAACATGTCTGCTGCAAACTGGAATGATGTGTCTGCTACAAACTGGACTGATGTGTTTGCCGCTAACTGGAGTGGAGAGCTCTATCCAGAATTTGAAATCGTAGAACGAACACGTCAACCGAACACTGCGTTGCTGTCAATGATATTGATGTTCTCTACATTCTTCTTAGCAGATTTTCTGAGGAAGTTTCGTAACAGCAGTTTCCTTGGGAGAAATGTAAGTATTTTCACATGTGGAAAAGCGGCTTGTGCAGGTAAACTGGAATCCTTTACCTTTCTTTTTCTTGCAGGCAAGAAGAGCTCTTGGAGACTTTGGTATTCCTATTGCGATTATTGCAATTGTTACCTTGGACTTTTTTGTTCCAAACACGTATTCTCAAGTAAGAATTGGAATTGTACACTAATATTTACTGATTACCGGCATTGCATTTGCACTAGTTAAGCACAAGCATGATGTGTAGTTTTCACTGCGTAGAAATTAAGTTTTTACTCTGCCTTCTAAGTATTAGACGTAGATGCAGTTACATTTTCACAACAATTGTTTATGTGAATGTGTTCAAAACCAACATCAAGAGGCAACTATATTTTAAGTTTACCTCTGATTTCTTATAGCACTTTTAAAGACCAGTATATAGAGTAGCAACTTGCAGTGTTGCCAGGTTTGGCTATTTATAGCCAAAGTGGGCTACAGAAAAAAACATTTGGCAGCGACTTGGACAAGTTGGCTTTGTGGCTATATTTGGGCTTCTGAAAACCTGCGACTTGGCTTTGTTTTGGCTATAAGTGGCGCCCTAATCCACGCTCCACAGGTGGCTCTGATCGGGTAGAAGCAAATCTCGAAGGCTATGTTTTAGCTGGCTGAGCCGGCAGCGCGGTTGTGCATGTGTGCATGCTCTAAATGGCCCCTACCCCCCCTCTCTGCGCCTTTGTCTGAGCCGGTGGCTGTGATCTTTGATACACCTAAACTTACACCCCGCTTCACCGTCGGACACCCGATCCCCGGGAATCGGTATGAGCCTGGGAGTAGAGGCTTTTTCACAGTACACTCTACTAACATGGCTATGCTCAGAAAGGGAGAGCAAGAAAATGGGGTCGGGTAATCATGGCGCCGACATGAAAGAAGGGAAGCACGGGTAGAAGACACCCTCCAGTGTGTTCACGGCCATGGCTTCTGGGTGAAGTATCGCGCGGGGCACAGCTTTCGACCTGCTCCACATTTCTCACCCTAAGCTTTACTGTCATTTTCCTTTTCCTGTGAGATGAATTTTTGCTCGTGCTTGCATTCGAGATTCATTTCGATAGGCTGGACTTAAGATCGGATCCTCCTCGGAGAGGAGAATCGAACCATGGGGGAAGTGGTTCAAGTATGCGAGAAAGTATAAAACAGAATGGGAGCAAGACCCCGAGCTCAAAGGCAGGTCCTGGTGCTTTTACTTATACATGGTTTGCCTGTAACGTCACAGATGCAGGTACTCATTGTACTAATATCGAAACATGTTTGCCACGATGACATCAGTGCACCACGGCACTTGAAATCACCCACCGTGTTAGCTTAGCAGGTGAGGTGTCAAGCTGCTGGCTCGAAGACGCTTGTTTGATTCTCGGCCACAGCGGCCTCATTTCGATGGAGGCGAAATGCAAGAACACCCGTGTACTTAGATTTAGGTGCACGTTAAAGAACCCCAGAAGATCAAAATTAATCCGTAGTCCCCCACTGCGTCATGCCTCCCAATCATATCGTGGTTTTGGCACGTAGACCCCCAGAAATGATTATTAGCACATCAACATAGTTTGCTTTTTCACAGTAACCAGTTTTCAGCGTTACCATTGTTTTCAATTTGTCGTTTACCTTTGCTCTTTGTGCACTGTCGCGGCTTATTGCTTTACCATTTACTGCTTTACCACTTTACCATTTACCACTTTACCATTTACCACTTTACCATTTACCATTTACATTTACTTTACCATTTACTTTACCATTTACCTTTACCATTACTACTTTACCATTTACTTTACCATTTACTTTACTGCTTTACCATTTCGAGCGAGTTACGTTTGGGACATGCTCATTGCCAAAAATGACTGGGCGTTTCTTACACTGATGTGCCGTTTTGCGCAGTAATCTTCTACAGCTTCGCTTGCACCTATTCAGACAGCGAGTGGCATCTGTTGTCTGACACTTGTTTTAACGCATGTTCTTGCCGTGCTAGAGACCTAAGATGGCGGCCAGGTTGATGTAAATGGACACTATATAGAGCATGTACCAGCTAACCCGGGCCCAGCTGGTTGAAAAAAAAAAAAAACAAAAAAAAATCTAGGAAACAGGACAGGACGATGAGACAAATAACGCGAGATAACATAGCTCATAAAAAAAAGAAGCCGTGGGTGTCGTCGTTGCAGACCGCTGGACAGCTGAACCTGCTCTACGCTTTAGGCAGAGGTCACTTGAGAGGTAGATGATGCTGAACTATATTTTGTGTTCACGACAGCTAAACGCGGAGTTCGTAGTCAATATTACTGCAAATAACTAAAAATAATCACTTAGTACTATCTGCCGTAAAATAAAAGCACTGGGGTTTTGCCCTCTGCAGTGATTCACTGGAACTTGAGAGCTTCCGGGGCCTAGCAAAAAGTGTTCTGTGTGCAAGCATGATGTCGCTGTTGTTGAGGTCAAGGGTCGACCGCCGCGGCGGCACGAACATTTTGTTGCGACGGGTTGTGCAAAAAAGGATTGCCGCAGACGAATGTGAAAATGTTTACACAGATAAAACTGCAAATAAAACTGGCTATATTTGGCTGCGAAATTTTTTGCTCTTTTTTGTGTTTGGCTACATTTGGGCTACAATTTCTCTAGCTTTGGCCTACGCTGCCTCGTCCGACCTGGCAACACTGGTAGCAAGCTGCTAAATTTTTTATTGACAAATTGAGAAATGGGCTACTGATTTTTGTTTAAAATTTTTGCAACGTCATATTTGTGATAAATTCAAAAGGAATTCGTGTTGAAGAAAAAGTATGCCACCAATGGGATCTTAACTTGCAACGTTCAGATGACCTCTGTACTAGTACTCACGCACGCGTACACGTGCACTCACACCTACCCTGTAAATTTTCTACCATCGAACATTTTTTGGAAGATCACTACACTCATCCCTAAGCTTGCCTCAGCGCCTCACCAGACCACAAGATCAATAACCTGGATAAGCTTGGTTTCCATACTGTTATTACTTTTTTAATGCAGTGTGATCCACTAATAACAATGTTCACAAAATTAGAAAATTCAATTGTTTTAACTGTAGAAGGGTTCAAAATTCAGCTTGTTGTACATTGTTGGTATCTTGAGAACAGTGCAAAGTGACGGGACAAAAAAGACCATGCGCCCTTGTGTTGTCCTTCTTGTCCCATCGTTTTGCGCTGTTTCCAAGTTACCAACTGGCTATTGTTATATGTAAACTAACCATAAATCTGCCACCTAGGATAATCATGCAGTACTGTATGAACTACACATCTTTTATGCTGTCTCAATATTGCTCAACATCAAAAGAGTTTATCCTTCAAAATGATGTAGACCTGCATGTATGCATATTATACTAATGAAACTATGTGGTGGTGTGGATCATGTAGCCTATCGCATAGAGTCACTTTCCATGTGCTGAATTCTTTTGACTGCATAACATAGCAAAGTTGCATGTGCTCTTGGATACTGGCATGTTGCTTTCCGCAAGTATGTCAGTCTACAAAAGATTTTTCCCTTTCCTCTTTTTATTTTTTTAGGGTTGATTCGCTTGAAAACCAGAGCTTTTTTTTAAGCCATAATTTCATAATTGTACATGAGCTGCAATACAGTCAAACCCGGTTTTAATGAACTGCTTCATGTGCTAAGAATAGTTCGATGTGCCTGATAATTCTACCTATGCTGACCATTTGTAACAAACTTATATGATCCATTCATTATACATGGACAACTTGGATGTGGAAATCTTGATCTTCTAGATAACAAGTGGTCGCGGCTTAGTTGAACCATTCGTGCTAACCTTGAGGAGCTCTGTTGTGTGAGCCTTGTTATATTTTGTTCCATGACATTTTCTATTGTGAATTGCCACAGTCCTGTTGGGTAAAAGCTGCCAAAACAAGGCTGTGTCATATATATGTTAAAAATGTGCATGGCTCGTACTTTCTAAAAAAGAATTGAAATTTGGGCTAGTTGGTACAGATTCGTCATGGTGTAATGGGTGCCAAGCAGAAGATAACAAGAGAAGGAGGTGGGCAGTGGTGCTACTAGCAGCTGAAAGACTTCATTAAAATGGCACAAAAAAGAAATAGTTCAAAACAGCCCTCATGCATGCTCAAAAACTTAGGCAAAGAATGATGGAGAGGGAGTAGAAAGCAACACTAGTTATGTGCCTTCCAAAAGGTCTACTTCCTCAGCAGACAGAGCGAGTGAGTGACACAGTCATCCAACTTCTTGAAGATTTAAGCATCCAGAACGCCTTGCGTATCTTTTCTTGTGTGCCATTGTGTGACAATACAGATACCTTGTTCTGGCTCAGATGAAAGTATACCCAAGAAGTTATGACTGTACCTTCAAGAACTCTAATGGCTGTGTCAGTTAATCAGTTGCTCTGTCTGGCAAAACGATAGACTTTTTGGAAGGCACGTGACTAGTGTTGCTTTCAGATCGTCCACTGTCATTCTTTGTCATGGTTTTTGAGCATGTATGACGGCTGTTTTGAACAACTTTTGTGTTGTTTTGATGAAGTCTTTCAGTTGTGAGTACTGCCGTTGTCTGTCTCCTTCGCTTGTGTGTTCTATTTGGTGTGCGTGACAGCACAATGAATCGTACTTTTCAGCCACTGCATTTAAAAGCAAAAAAACAACTGCACAGCCACGCTTGAGTACCCCACTGACCTTTCTCTTGTAGCAGCGTGTGTAAGCAAACAAACAACCCAATAAACAAAATCCAATAAATGTTCAAGCATGCCCAAGAAAGGCATGTTCAAAAGACATGCTTAACGAGAAGAAAGACCCATGCTTGCATTCGTCTAATGCCACATGTGGGCAGCTTTATGATGCAGGTCATAAATGCTTGTAGTTTTATACATTCAATTTTCACACTGTAATAAGAGACTTACTCTGCACAAATATTAGTATGTGTGTTTTGTGTGTTCAGTATTGAGCATTATTCACTGCACTGTAGTTCATTATAATCTACTCTGACCTTATCTGGTTTACTTATGCATAGAGTTGATGCAAAAGTTGGTCACCTTAGTGACCACTCATCATAGGTGACATATATTTGCCATTGTTTTAAGCACATTCTATGGTAGATCGTTTTAGTATCATTGTTTCCTGTGGCTTTTGATTACTTAATCCCCAGAAATATGCTGTGAATTCAGCATTGCTTGTAAGATTTTATTAGTGTGCTAAATCTGCTTTGGTTTATTTTTATACAACATGTAGTATTCTGTTCTTGCCAGTAAGTGCTGTCAAATTGTTGTTTGCATAAGGCAGGTGTGCTGTCAGTAGCAGCTTTGG
Source organism: Dermacentor silvarum (assembly GCF_013339745.2). NCBI lineage: Eukaryota > Metazoa > Arthropoda > Arachnida > Ixodida > Ixodidae > Dermacentor > Dermacentor silvarum. Next base: position 19,958,781 of record NC_051154.1, read on the forward strand.
ATGTTAGGCTGCGTCAGAGGACTTAAAAAATAGTCGAGTTCACACCTATCTTGCCATTCAACATTGCAGAAGCTGAAGGTTCCCAATGGACTCAGCACCAGCATTGAAGGACGTGGTTGGTTTGTTTCTCCAATCAGCTCAACACGACCATTCATTTGGTGGCACATTTTCGTGGCTGCACTTGGTGCTGTGCTGGTCTTCATACTCATGTTCCTCGAGATTGAAATCTGCGAGTAAGTTGTTACAGGCTACACTGGCTCTATCATTCCTTTCATCCTTTTCTATCAGTGCTCATAAAATTTTCAAATTGTATTTTCACACACAGGAAAAAAGAATTCTTGGTGTGGGGCACCCAATTACCTATAAAAAAGCCTCTGTTTTACCAAGAAACCTTCAATAGACAAGACGGCTGGACCTGATCTTTAGGCAGCTTTTCATGTGTGTGAACAGTTTCTATGCTGCTTGTGTGCACATTTTGAACTTAGAAAGCAAACTCTAGTTTCAAATTCATCATTATATCTGAATCACAAATAACAATATCGCTCACCCAATTTTTTTTTTTTTTTTCATACTTTGTTGCTAATCTTGAAAATAATGGTTCAAAGTAGGGGTGCATCAATACTCGAATATCACCAAATCGAATTGAATTGTGAACGTTGGAATAATTCAATTTGCGAATCGAATATCTACTATGCGATTTTTCAAATATTTAATGTAGAGACCCGCGCAGTGCCTCATGTCGCGTGCGCCGCGCTATTTTGCCCCAGGCGAAATGCGAGAATGCTCGTGTACATAGATATAGGTGCTTGATAAGGAACTCCAAATGGTCAAAATTAACCCAGAGCCCCCTCTGGCATCCCTCACAAAGTCGCTGTGCAGTTTTGGCACAGGAAACCCCATAATTTAATGTAACTTTAATCTACTTTTTCGTTCTGACATAGAATAATCCTTTCAGTATTGAAAGAAAAACAACAATTGCAGATAAGGATTCTGAGTTTTTTATTTGTGCATACTCTTCATATATCTATCTCCATAAACCGCATTATGAAAATTTCTCTCCTAGAGTGCATAGCTTAAGTGGAATATTCATACAAAAGCATTCACACTTGGCTTAACCTCATGACTCCACTTTTACATGCAAGTTTCTGAACACAACAGCTCCTTGAATTCAATAAATTCCTTCTTCCCACATCTCCAGTTCTAATTCAAATGTAAAGCAGTATTTTTTTTAGATGTTCCATATTAAGAACTCACTTCGTAAGCAACAGACCATGGCCCACAGTGGTGCAACAGTTATATCATTACGATTAGATCAGTAGGGCTGGCAGAAACAAAATAAAAAGCCATTTGTTCAGGTGCTGTCTGAGCTTTTTTGCTCTTTGTAGGTGGATATTTTACAACAAGTCTGTAGCTGCACATGAGTAATGAATATCCTTTGGATTGCATACACAAAAGGCAATACCTTGACTAGCAAGACGTGTAGTTCCTATAATTCAACAAGAGTGTACTGACAGGCTGGGCTTGTCATCCATATGGGAAAAACCTAAAAAACTGTGGATTAATCCAGAGCCCTCTAATATAGTATAGCTGAATGTGCGTCTTTAGAGTTATAAAACTCCATAGGTCTGTTTTTTTTTAGTTTAGTACATTGTGTGCACCAATATATTTAAAGGTCAGGTTGAAAGTTCTCAGGAAAAGGCTGCTAAGTACACTGTAGCTGTAACATAAGTTTATGTTCGGGGTGTGTGTGCACATGTGTGCAGTGGTGGGAGTACTGTGCCAACCCCCCCCCCCCCCCCTTCCCCCCCAAACTGCATATTTTCATTAAAGTTGCCACATTCTGCAACAAATTTGAACTTCAGCACCCACATAACCTTAGGTATCCTTGGTGCATGAACACAAAAAGAGAATGAATTACACTGCTTCTAAAGCATTATGAGTGTTTTTGATCAGATATTGTTCACGGAAAGCTGTATCTGAAAGTTGAACATTTTGTAGAGTCTATAGGAGAAAAAAAGTGGGGCTTATATATTTCATTATCCACCTAGACTATTTTAATAAAGCAGGGCATACAATCCTCATTGCTCACTTCTACCTCCTCATAACTGCCTGCAAATTGATAGTAAGCAGGCTATGTACATTAGTTTATTTTAGTCAAGGGTTCAACAAAAGTCAAGGTGACCTGGTCTGAGGTTCCTGGTGTCAATGAGGCTCCGAGTCATGTCTTCTCAAGATCAGATTTTGCAAATTGTGCACATGCTGTCTAGCAAACCAAGAAACCAGCTAGTGAATGTGAAAGATCGGCTTGACAGCAAGGATTATCCCCGCATGGTGTACAAGGTACTATGTACTGACTGCAGCTGCAATTACATAGGTGAAACTGGCACATTGGCGCAGCCAGAGGGTGGGTTTGGGGAGTCGACCCCTCCCACCCCTTATGGACATAGGGAGAGCGTCTCGTCACTGCCCGATCGCTCACACCAGACAGCAGCGGCCAGTCGCCTAGCTGAGGCTCACCTACCCCGTCGTAACACGTGCTGCTTGCTGCAGAGAGCCCATCCTAACTGAACGTCTAGGCAATTTGAAGAATAGACAGTGTCATTAGACACGACACTTTCAAATCTCTTGGAAGTACTGGCCCTCATTTTACTGTGAACTACAGATGCCGTAATTTTCACAAAGGCTTCTAAACAGGACGCGGCCCTGCTTCAAATTGTCTGCGTTATCAATTCCTGAGTGTGATCAAATAACAATATGCGTCGCATGATGACTACAATACCATGATCGCAAGTTACTTCCAAACATCTCTTCAAACAAGTGAACAGCAGGTCACCGAAAGTGAGTGAAACTTGCATCATGTGATACTATCGAGTTCTAGCGCAAAGATTCCTTCCTGTATTTTTAAATATAGAACAATATAGCATGCCCACAACGCCGAAAGCGCTGTTCGCTTTTCTAAGCCATGTATCAGCTAGGTCATCGACATACGTTATATAAATGCATCAATTTGCGAACGAAATTTTAGTTCGTTTTAATATCCTTTTGAAAAATAGCATAAGGATGATAGCATAATTTGATGTGAAGTGGCTGCACGCCTTAGCAATGAAAAACTTTTGTCACAAGTTATGCAACTGTTGTTTTGGCAACTCAAAAATGTGCATCCTCATTAAAGCATTATTGTCCAGGGAGTTCACTATATTTTACTAGTTCACTATATAGGTAGCATGTGCATGCTTTGTAAGTTATCGTTGAGCTTATTGAGTACCTCAGGTACCAGCCTCATATATCAGGGTTTTCCAGTATCACAAAAATTCTAAAAAAACAGCTACTTTCTGGAGAACCTCTAAAGCTAGGTATTTCTGATGTATTTGTGAAATTAACAAATGAATAATCTAATATTGGTAGGAGGGGGTGTAGTAAACTGGAGATCGGTAACGTCACCAAAACTTGAAAAGCACAAAGCTGTAACGGATACATTTCTTCAAGCGTTTTCATTGAACATATAAGGCGGAAAATAGGTTTGGATTTTTTCTCTGTGCTTACTTTAGTGCTAGATAGAAATAAGCTCAAAAGAGGCAAATGGCAAAAGCAATTTTGAAAAGCATAGCAGAAAAGGAAGAGGAAATAAACGGTCAGTGTAACCATTCTATTATTGATGAATGTACAAAATGAAACAAAGGCCACTTGAAAACAATAAGTTTTATTTGTTATAACAAGTATTCTCATGAAACCTCCCTGATGTCAAATCCTAACTTTAAAGGGCCCCTAAAGCACCCTGAGTTCAAATATTTGTTATGTAGTGGAAATTGTGTACAAGTGTACAACGAAACTGCAACTGCAAGAATTCTTGAAAATGGTTCTGTAATATCAAAGCTACAGGTGCTTGTTGATCGCAAGTGCAGCTGCCAGTCGTTTCTCCTTCGCGTCTCTCCCCTCAAGCGGTCTCTTCTCCTCACCATGTATTCCTATAAATGGCATTTGCACACTACATCATTACCAATGCATGCCAACGTCATGCTTGCTCTTTTTTTTTTAGATGCGAAGCACCTTATGGTCGGAGCTATGTCACTCTCTCCCTCCATCCATCCGCCCGTGCAGCGTCCACACCCGCACTGCGCATGCGCATCCTCCTCCCCCTCCTCTCCTTGTCTCATCTCTCCTCTCGGCATTCCTCCTCTCCTCTCCTCTCCAGATTGCGCAACGAATGGCAACACCTGCGGCTCGCGTGCGATAATGCGAAGCAGCTTAGGTTAGAGGCGCGACGGTAGGCGCTGCGTACTCCGCTGGGTGCGCCACTGTGGGTGCGCCGCTGTAGCTCGCGATATAATGACGCGCGCGTGCTCCGCTCCTCTCATTCTCCTCCCGCAACGCCGCGATGAGTGCCACGGACAGCGCCAGCGTCAGCCTCGTGGACAGCGCCGCGGAAAAGAGGTCTCAAGCCGCTGCCACGAAGCGGCAGCGGCGACAGGCCGATCCTGAACTTCGGGCTCACGAAGCCGAAAGGAAACCTCAACCTAACGGAAACGATGAACTGAAAACTAATGGGAACTTGAGTCGACCGCATGGCTGCTTCGCATACTACTCAGGGTTCCCCTACGGGAAGATGGTGTAATTTTTTCTTGCTTCAAACAACTGTTCACATCCTCATGCTCTCATGCGGTTTGGGCTTAACTTTCTACTTTTCTTGTGGAGAACCAAGGTAGCTGTGGAATCTTTGTAGATATTTGCCAAGATATTCACGTATGCCTCCTTTACTCCTTGATTTCGCAATGCCTCTATGACTGTTGGTATCTCTACTGAATCGAATGCCTTTTCATAATATAGTGGAACCTCATTGATACGATTCTACGTAATAAGTTTTTCTGGATATGTTTTTTTTTTTCATTTTCCAATAATACGATTTGGTTGGATAATACGATTTTTGGATGATGTGCTTTATTTTCCGGTTCCTGTGAAGATCGTATCAACGAAGTTCCACTGTATTTGAAAGCCATATAGAGAAGTTGATTGTACTCCGTAGATTTCTCGATTATCTAATTGATGACATGGATATGATCCATCGTAGAATATCCCTTCCTGAAGCCAGCCTGTTCTCTTGGTTGACTGAAGTCAAGTGTTGCCCGGATTGTGTTGGAAATTATCTTGGTGGATATTTTGTACAATACTGAAAGCAAGCTAATGGGTCTATAATTCTTCAATTCTTTAACGTCTCCCTTCTTATGGACTAGTATAATGTTGGCGTTCTTCCAGCTTTCTGGTACACTTGAAGTCGTGAGTCATTGCACATAAAGGGCCGCAAGCTTTTCAAGCATGATATCTCCTCCATCTTTGATTAAATCGACTTTAATATACAGTAACTTTATTAGGGAAGTGCGAAAGAGGAGTCTCGCTGCAGTACGCGCCTCATACATAACTTGTTTTAACGGTGGCGATATGTCGTGTTGCAATATTGATTCAATGCTAATGTTTTACCATCAAGAGTCACCGTGAGATGGGTACTGCCGGAATTTCTTTTTTCATGCTTTTTTTTCAAAGCTGCGTATTAGGAGTTTTCTATACCTGCAATGGCTGATGATTTCAGCGAACAATATAATAGTTCAAACCACCATAATAAGGTCTGTAGACCATTGTGAATCACACTTCTCAATATGCAGAGATAACGAAAAAAAATTGTTTAATTTTTTTTTTGCAATTCTGCAGGTTTTTATTTTTTTGGTGCATTTCTGTTTTGAAATTTCACATCTGCTGTACTTTTGTCCTTGCAGGTGCACAATACCAATTCTTGTAAAGTAAATCAGTGTGGCTAGAAATATATAACAATAAAAAGAATCATTTAACTTATAGCTTATTTAATTTGTTACATTTCCAGTAAAGTTCAAAGTATCAAACAATCTTGCTGCTTTTTTTTTCTTTTTCACACTTAATAGTGTGATTTTGATATTGATAACAAGAGCATGTTGGCACAAACAGTAGCGCACAAAAGTGTGTGAAATTCATGATACAATAACTGCCAGAAGATGAGAAAACACAGAAATAGGTACAAAGGATGGAGGAACACAGTGGACATCTCGGAATAAGCATGGCTCTCTACCTCCATGTTGTTAATTGCAGCAAGTGAATACGAACCTTGTTTCATGAAAAACGGATGTCACTGAAAGTATGGAAGTGGTTAAAGTATGCATTGTGGTTAAAACGAGACATTTGACAAGGGCAAGTTATTTTCTCTGAAGTGATTCACTCTGCTCATGGCAAGCCCTGTTCACATTTTTACTTTATTAGACTAGGTAATTCTTTCGCAAGGTTCAACCCATTCTTGCCGACAGTAATCTTTATATCACTTGCCACTCCTTGCCATCTATCCTTGGCACTTACTGTCGTGTGATATTGTGTTTGAAAGTAATTATGATGCATTCATTGACAAACAACTGTTGCTTTAATATTCATGCTTAAAGAGCATTTTGAACATATAGTACACCCACACCACCTGTGTCCTTAGCCCTATACTGTGACAGCAGTTAAAGCTGTGAAAACTGGGTTTTGTGTGTCCGTTTGTAAGTCCAACCTTTTAATCATGCTCACGATCATGTTGTCATTATCGTCAGGCCACCTCCTCAGCTTCACCCTCACCACAGGGAGAAAAAGAGCAAATCTTTGCCAACCACCGCCACTAGGATTTGAACTCGACGTCTTTGCACCGATGTGCACTTCAGAGCTGAACACGTTAAGCATTGCACTAACCATTGATTGCACAGCCTTGGTGCTTAGTAACTTGTGCCAGGTTTTGCGCAGTATAAAATCTCTGAGAATGGTGGTGTCTGTGCGTGTATTTCAAAGGCCATAAGAGTTAATACTGTAGTGGACGAGAGTGATGTGTGCATTACAAAGGAGTTCTTGATAAAATGGCATTATCTGTTGCGAAAACCTCCAGCTGTCACAGTAAATTAGTTCAGAGCTGGAATATAGCTCAGGTCTGCTGATATTTTATTATTGTGATAGCAATAATACTGACACTCAAGGTGCATTCATGCCGTCGCTCCAGTGCCACTGCTGTGATATCCCGATATCGGCAGCACATGTGCAGCCTGCACACTTTGGGCTGGAGGTCGCATAATCTGCCACAGGTTTGAGAGCGAGGGTGAGCCATGCAAGGGCATGGTGTTATGGTGAGAAAGCTGGTGCCTTGTTAGATAAGTGCATTAGGTCTCCAACCGTGCAAGCTACATGCAGTTCATTTGGCTGCAAAAACGACCAAGCCAAGTAGATACACCATCATGTCGGGGCAGCATTCTACCTTTTCTGCTGGCACGAGTGTTGTACGCGTGCACACTAGCATTCCTGCTGATCAGCTGTGGGCATATGCTGGTGTGAGCAAAATTGACAGTAAACATTAAGCTGAAATTATCTAATACTACTTCATTGGGCACAAGTGCCGATGATTTTCCATCTTTTTCATCTCGCACGCCATCAAGGCGCACTACCTGTAATGTTTCTGGCAGTGCTCCGCATCACGTCAGCGTTGTGCGATGGCTGATAGCTTCCAGGGTTCTGCTTCTGTGTGCAGCAGTAGTTGCCTCGTGTGCTGTGTAGTGCCAACGTGTCACTCATGCATACCGTTTGAGCACCATCCAAGGAGCGCGTATGCAATGCTAAACCTAGCTATCATTGTCAATGCTTTGTTTGCCCTGTAGGCGAAACTGCAACTTTATTATTTTTTAAATTCACAGTGCTCAATTTTACTTATTTTGTACCTTTAATTTTTTGTTCTCCCATTTCCTTAAGGAGTTGTAGTTTCATTTGATCAGGGCACGCCTACCTTGGACCTGTTTGCTTTTTCAATTGCATTCCCATGTACTATGTTCATTTTGTTGTTCTCATGCCCCCCAAGTATTGCTTATAAAGGGTGTTTAGGGTATGTGAAGTTAAAGCTCGTAAATACCCTGCCTTTGGTGCAGGCTGATCCTGAGCAAGAAGGAGCGCAAGCTGCAAAAGGGCTCTGGCTTCCACCTGGACCTCCTGCTCATCTGCTACATGGAGCTGGGTTGTGCCATCATCGGTGCTCCCTGGATGTGTGCAGCCACAGTGCGCTCCGTGTCACACCTTGCCTCACTCACAGTCATGAGCCGCACCCACGCACCTGGCGAGTCGCCACACATTATTGGTGTCAAAGAGCAGCGTGTTACCAACCTTCTTGTGGCACTCCTTGTTGGTGGGTGCTGCTTCACTGCGGTTGATCTTTCTCTTCTGACTTCCTTATAATTCCAGCTTCATGGCAGCAGTAGATCATTAAACGCCACTGCAGCTTTTGTTTTAGCTTTGACTGCATACCTGAGTGTTTAATCCTTATGCTGAAAATTGTGCAGGCTTTTTATATTCTCTTTGTTTACTCATGATTTTAGAAAGGATTATTGTGAATCTTGCACTTGTTTCTGCTATAGTTGCCTTGACTATTTCATATCTTTGAGTGCTCGTCAAAAAACTCTTAAAAGGGGCCCTAAGCTGCTCACAGCATGAAAAATATTTGTTTCATACCTGCAGACCTACACGTTCCACATCACCCTTTATTGAACGTTCATTGAGAAGTATTTTAGGGACACAAGTAATATGTACAGAGTTTCATCATTTTGAAATGCTTCACCAAATAACATGTTCACTGTCAAATTCTCTTCACAATGCTACATGCCCTTATGTGACGTGGCTGCCGATTAGTGAATCGGAGCTCTCAGCCCACATAAGCACCTATTCTAGCATGCATTTACAATATTTATTCGCTTCTGATTGCAATGAGTTCACATGATTGGCACTGTGTCGTCTTGCTTTTCACAAGCACTTCATGCAGCATAAGTGACCATGGGACACATGGAGGGCATCTAAGTAGGTCGTAGGTGACGTGAACGAAGTCGATTCACCAGATGCCAGGGGGCGTGTCCGCTGTAGAGCGTGTTGAGGACAGGGAACGCAATCCATATCTTGCATAGAAATAGGCACAGCGCTAGAGAAGCCCGACTGCAGTACATGCCTGATACACTACGCGTTTCGGTGGTGGCAACCAGTGTGTCGCTACACTGCTTCAATACTAATCACAATAATGTTGACAGTCATCCTGAGGTGGTTTCTGCCAGATTTTTTTTTTTTTTTTAATGGGCTTTTTGCAGTGCTCTTGAGCTGCAGTATGAGACATGAATCATTGCAATCATGTGCACTACATGCTGTGCTTATTGAACCAAAACTCGTCGTGTTTAACCTTAAGCGTTTTATTATTTTGACCAAAGGTGGTCTTATCTTTTTTTTTTTTTTTTCTGGCTTATTTTCAGACTTCACTCCATTGCCACAAACAGTACAATTAGAAACTAGGAAAAATGCTTCCCTCGAAGAACAAAGCTCTAGTGCATCGCTTTCACTCACTTACACTGTAAGAGTTGAGCAGTGGCTTTTTTTTTTCTTTTTGCACGTGCGAGTCGTGCGTGTTGTCAGTGGCAGACACCATTGTTCCAAATCTGCCAAAAGGTGCAAAAAGTATGCGATTACAAAACCGCTGTCTTTTATTGCTGACAAAGTACTGCCATCTATGTTGTAGAAAACAGACCGCAATAAATGCACCTTGGATGAGCTCATGTCATGAGCTCATCTCATGCATAAGCTAATGTCAAAGCATTTTTCTTGGTGCACCTCACAAGTAATGCAATTAAGAAATTTATATGTAAAACTCAATTTTTTTACTTCAAAAACCATCAAACTGGCTCCTTGTTGAGGAAAATGGCTGATTGCCCAGATGACTGACATTTAATCATGGCACTTAGTTGTTTCATTGTGCAATTGCAGTAATTAAGCGGTGTACTTACTATGTACCTAAACAAGACAGAAGTTCACAGGCAGAGGAGGCTTGAAGTAAATAACAACAGTTGAACAAGGAATGTCTAGGGGGTTCAGTTGCCAGAGGTCGGGCGACCCAATACCGTAGGTCTTAAAATCGTATCTTGCACCTTGTTTTCTTGATAACTTTTTTTCTGTTGAACAGCTTGGTTAACGTCAGCTGAGACACCCTATACAGTGTAGGCCGCTTATAACGTAAGTTGCCGGAGTCACGAATATCTGCACTATAAGCGGTACCGCACTATAACCAATATAACGATTTTGAAGCCCTGCACATATGCAAAACATGTAGACCAAGCACATAGACACACTTTGTACTATCGCGCGCACATCGCGATTACGTTTTCGCCAGTGACCTGGCGAAAACATAATCGCGATGTAGCCGGTGCTTTTCAAGCTCGACAGCTTTGCACCGAGTCAAAACGAAACAACTGTTTGCCGCAACCGCTGCGGAAAAAACCGTGACCGCTATCGACGCGATTATGAACGGCGACTTTGAGGTGCTGAAGGCACGCGCCCGACGCACGCACCAAGTCTGGACGAATTAACTACCATTAGCTGAAACAACTGCAGTCGAAACCGCGGTCGCTATCTATGCGATCATCGACGGCAACTACGCAGTTTGTTTAGGCACGCGGCCGACGCGCGTACCGACTAAAAACAAAACTACTGTTCGCTGCAACCGCGGCGGAGAAAACCGCGGCCACTATCGACGCGATCGTGGATGATGACTACGCAGTTACGAAAGCCCTCGGCCAATGCAGTGTTATGCGCAGCGATAAACGCAAGAATACAGGCTTTAAAGACACAAGGCTCGAAGCGTTCCAGCATTGCTGTCATTCACGTACGATTTCAACTGATGGCTGTGGCGATGCGGACTCCGCCGCTTCGTTTCGGTTGGACACTAGAGCCGTTCTTGCTCTTTTGTGTCGCACATTTGCGGCGCTCCTCGCTCACCGAGCCCCGAAAGTAGTCCGAATTAACCGATGTGCGGCCAAATAAGTCCGAATTAACAAGAGTTTGATTGCATTGAATAATGCATACGCTGGCCGGCAGCACGCACCTTGTCGGCGAGATTTTTCCGCGGCTGCACTGTAAGCGGTATGCGTATACATAAAGTGCTATGGGAAAATTAACGGGAGTCTGAAAAGACAGTACTATATAAGAATATTTGGCATAACTGTTAACCAACTTATGCAGAAAATGATGTACCACTAGAAGGGCAGCCCTGGAGATTTCGTTGTTTTGTTTTATACGACCAAATATGTGCAGTCTTATCATGCTTCCAGCTCTAGTTTATTTAATTTAACCTTTAGTGCCTATTGCATTCTGCCACTTTATGCAATGTCACAAGTTTAATTCCTGGCCACAGTGGCCACATTCTTGTAGAGAGTAAATGATAAAAAAAAAATGCCTGTTCACTGAGATGTTGGGGAATATTAAAAAATGCCAGGTGGTCAGTCAACTGGACCCCTTCAGTACAGCATCCTTCACAGTTGACAATACAGCTTTGGGACACAAAATTCCACCGACTGTTAGCTACTGTAAATTCATTACTGCTTCTAATGTGGTTATGACATTTATGTATGTGTATTCTTTATGGAGAGAGTAATGAGTAGCCATTTTTATATTCTCTCTTGTTTTTCCATCCCAGGGTTGTCAGTCTTCATGAGCCCTTTGCTGCGAGAAGTTCCTGTTGCTGTGCTGTTCGGAGTTTTTCTCTACATGGGGATCACTTCTATGATTGGAATACAACTATTTGAGCGGATTATTCTTTTCTTCAAGCCAACGAAGCATTTCCCAGGTGTGCCTTATGCACAAAAGGTACACCATCGCCTTACCCTTACTGTCGGAACAAGTATTTATGTTGTTTATTTTCCCTTGCTAGGTGAAAGCTACGAAGATGCACCTTTACACTATTCTGCAAGTGGTCTGCCTTATTGTACTTTGGGCAGTCAAGTCATCTTCACTGGCCTTGGCTTTCCCTTTTGTGCTGCTGCTTATGATTCCATTGCGGCTTCAGCTCAAGTACATTTTCACAGAAAAGGAACTGCAATGTGTGAGATGTTTTTTTTATACATCTTCATTGTCCTAATCATGGGGAGTTGCACTATCGTTGAAAAGGCGTAGATGATTTGATTTCGTTCGATTCGGATCAGGTTTGCATGTAAATACCCTACTTCGCCATAAGGCACATTAAGATTGATTCTAAAACAACAAACACTAGTGTATTTTAGCTGCTGAAGACAACTGTTGCTTTCGTTTTTGTTTTACAGCTTTTAGCCAACTAAGTGAATTGTTGAACCATTTTGAGTTCTCAGAATGTTAGTGAAGAATCAAGCTAATTTATTTTATAGAACCAGTTAGCGGTTCATTATATTGATGCAGCAGGCACTAACAATAAGGTCATAAGAGCAAGAGGTGGCAATGCTGGGGGTGCTGTTATGGTGCCCTTTGTGTCTTTGCATATTTGTGTGTGTACATTGAGCAACTACAGAGTATGTTGTACATAAAAGTGGACAAAGGCTGAAATATCAGTATTAGTTGAGGCAGCATCAAATCAGCATGGCACATTGTTTGGACAGATTCTTTGAACACATTAGTGCTGCACCCTGAATGGTGCCTTACAAAGAGGTACTTGCAAATGATACCTCTGCCTCTTATTGCTACTTCCTTAGTGCCATTGGTATCTACTTGCCACTTTTGGCACTAAGGAGGGAGAGGGGCCCTTCTTGCTATCCTTTTCATATTGTTATCAGTTGCTGTAAACAGATGCCTCAACATAGCTTTTGCGAGCCCTGAATTTATGCAGCCTAACAAGCTTTATGCAGATACAGTGAGTGCAAAACTGCCATGTTGTGATACATGCAGATGTCCTAGAATAGTTTCTCTAATTTGACTGCCTCAACATATTTTAAAATTGGACATCTGGAATGAAAAGTTGATGCAAGCCAATGCTTGTAGCAATGCTTGTAGCAACCATCTGCAAGCAACAAACGCTTGAACGGCCACCGTCTGATGCACTTTTTTTTTTTTTTTTGCAGCTGGATGGTGAAGATGTGAACCTCCAGTCCGACGAGGAAGACGATCCAGACTTTTATCAGCAGACATTGCTGCCTAGTTAATACTTTTTTTTTTCACTGAATCTTTTTACCGTTTTAGTTATTTGCATGACATGCGCCATCTCTTCATAGCCTTGTACATAAACACATGGAGTAGCTGCCAATTAACCCATGTACCATAGCTCAAAGAGCCTACGATCTGATCAGTGTTCTAAGAACTCTCCAATGATATCTTCTGTTGTCACTTGTTGAGTGTTAATATGCCATACTTATGCAGAGGCCCCTTACTTTGTTTTCTGTTTATACATTCTGTGTAGTGTCTCAGTTTTGTTTAATGCCAGTATAGTGCTGTGGAATCTAATCAAAGTGCCATGGTGTCTATAGTTTAGTCCATTTGCCTGGTAGGAAGCAACTGCCTCCTGCGCTTTGATATATATATACATCTACAGATACGCACCACACGTCATATATACTGTCATGTGGAAAAAATCCTGGTGGTGATAATTGTCATAGTACTTGACGAAATATATATATTATATACATATATATATATATACATATATACATAGTGTATTGTTGCCCTGTATTGGAAGTTATTTTAGTATATACAATGGTAATGTTTAACCAGCGCCTGAACATGTTGTATTAGCTCTCTTGCTTGTTCATGATGCAGAGGCCTTGTTATCAGTTTTTCTCATATCACTATTACCTGTGAAACATGTTGCAGTGAACTTGTGCTGCCTTTTTGTGATCATGCATGGGAAAAAGAAAAGCACTGAGCAAGCTTTGTTCAGCACATTGTCCCCCGATTTGATGTACGTACACGAGAACCTAATATATACACTTACACTAACTTTGTAACAATGTGAAATTCTTTCAAAATATAGTTTCAGTGGTCCAACTTGTGTGGACGACAATTTTTATGTCCCAAGCTCCAGAAGCGATCATGAATTCTTCGTGGTGGAGACTTAACAGAATCCAACGGTGCAAGCAGCATTTTGCAGGGTCCCAACAGCATGAAGCAGTACCGTCAAATAACAGTGGTGCTTATGTTTGTTAGGGCATTTACAAGCTGTTGCAACTGGTGCTGAAGTAGGCTAGAAAAACTGCTCACAAACACATTTTGTAGTTGCCGCTTTAGGATGCTGCTTTCATCTCTTGACAGTGGGCAGGCCAGGCTAGGTTCTTATATCACTCAAATACACACAACTGTAGGCAACCTCGGTTTGAAGCTGTCACCGCCTTTGCAGACTGGAATGCTCTTGCTACAACGTGGTTAGACGTGTTTGTTACAAGGACTCATTACCCTTTAACTTGCACAAGGACAAGCTATGGTATGTAAGCATATATGGCACAGTTCATGTTTGAAAGCATTTATTTCCAGTCGCACATCAATCACATTACTACTAAGAAAGTAGAAACGGCACGCAACAATTTTTTTTTTTTTTTGAATGGTGACAATGTACATTGCCTTCACCACTTATAATTTAAACCATTTGATGTACCATGGTAAAAAAATTGTTTTTGCTTTTGTGGAGAACTATCACTAGTTGGAAGATTCATTAACTGCCATTGCTGTTTTGCAATGCACCTGTAAAGCTCTCCTGCTTCAGACTTACGCCAATCTGTTTTCCTATTACATTATGCTTGGTGGATGTTCATGAAAGCTGGCACTGCTATATTTATGCAGTGCAACACTTTGCTACATCATGAATGCAATGTTGATATTTAACTATTTTTGCATTGTTTTAATAAATATATTACATTACAAACATTTGTCCATTTATGACATCCCTCATCCGCTCATCCTCATGGCTTTCGACCATTTTCTATAATCTTATACCAAACATTTCAGATGGGCCTTAACTGTATCCATGAACAATGCCAGCCTTTTCTGCTTCTTTAAATAGCTGCTAACTGTATGGCGCCCCAATCATGCTTTTTAATAAGATTTTCACAGCATGCACCAATCAACCCAGTGTAGCGGTGATGCTGTTGTGCCACTGAATAGGTCCTTGCCTCCTGCCCCACTAGATACTTCTTTGTGGAGTCTGCATGGGATTAGTCAGGATACAAAGGGATTACCCACTCACTTCCATGGGAATGTGTCCTCCACATTTCCCAATTCCTGGTTACTCCTCTTATTCTATGTCAAATGTAAAGGAACAATGAATGAGGCAGAACAAAAGGACTGATCTCGCTGTGCAGCAGATGGCCCAATGCACTTTAACCCTTTCAGACGCTAACCAATTCTGTTTATTTGAAGCTTATCTCAACTGCATTTCCTACATTTTCAGAATCATAAAAAGCGTACAGCTGCAAAATAGATTAGCAACTTTCAATCCATTTGTGCGTTTTTTGTTTTAGAGAATGTGGACTCCATGTGAAAACTCTTACAGGAACATCAGATATGAGAACATCAACTATTTCATGTCTAGCAGGTTTGAAAAGCACCTATGCAGGCACTAGAAAATTGTGCCTGGTGCAACGAATTGTGAGAAACAATGAAAGAAGTGAACCCACTGCATATGACGACATACTCGCACCGAGTAAAAATACCCAACCATTTACATTCCCACTCGTTTTAATAAAGCATTTTGCACATGTTATTCAAACCTGCAGCACAATTCCAATCAGAAGTGTTTTCAGAATGTATGTGATACACATTTTAAATGTCATTACTTTCATCAGTGCTTTTGCTGTTGATGCACAACTTTGGCGTACACAATAGGTGACCGGTAAAACGAGCAATCGCAAGGAATTGTGGGGCGCGCCGTCTGCTGGCAGCTTCCGGTTCGACGGACGACGCGGCGGCATCGGCGGCATGCCCGGTGCACGTGTTTTTCTGTGTGGTTTCAACTGTCAGTCGTGCGAGGCTTTCCGTCTGCTTTGTTGACCAGCAATGTCGTACCATTCATGCAGCTGATTTCTAGGTTTCAGTTCACTCTGGGCGCGACAATGACAAACCAAGAACGGTAAAGATATGCTTATATTTATTAACGAACTTTGGTTTTTGTTTCGGCAGCCTTTTTTGTTTCTGACAGGTTTAGCTCTACGACATTTGCCGCTACTTGGATGCATAGTCACTGACTGCTCTGCCTGCGGGTCAGTCAGACAGATGAAAAAGTTATCTTTACCCGATAATTTATCAAGCATATAGAAGCATTACTTTAGAAAATCGAGTGCCGAGGCGATGGCTACAACGGTCTGGTAAATGCTGCTCTGTGATCATCGCTGCAACCGATATCGTCGGTAAAGGCGCAGCTAGCGTAATTAGAAAATGAAGTGCTGAAAATGTTTCGAAACTTTGCGTGCTGTCAACGGCACTTCTCAGTCGAAGTTCGAGGTTCATTTGAAGTGATACGTAGTTAGAAGTTTTCGCTTTTTTGTCAACTAGATAGGGGAATGGCTGTATCGCCGACATAATACGGCTACGCATTACCTCTATCTGCTTTCAAGGAACCAATGTGGGCTAGTTGGTTACGAGTACTATGTATCTCGATGTTAAATGAAATTATGGGGTTTTACGTGTCAAAACCACGATTTGATTATGAGGCACGCATAGTGGGAGGCTCAGGAATAATTTTGATCACCTGGAGTTCTTTAACGTGCACCTAAATCTAAATACACGGGTGTTTTTGCATTTCGCCCCCACCAAAATGCGGCCGCCGAGGCGGGCATTCGATCCCGCGACCTTGTACTTAAGAGCCCAACACCATAGCCACTAAGCAACCACGGCGGGTTATCTCGCTGTGTCCCATTTAAATTTGTGCCTTAAAACCATGTTTCATAATACCGCTATGTGCGCATGCGAGTACTTAAATAGCTCTGGTTGTTTGAGTCAATGTTAGAGAAAGAAATATCTTAGGGAATCATTCCGTGTCGGCACTTACACAGCTCATCGCCACCTGATAAGTGGCACTGAATACATTCATTTCCTCACTGATGGCCTGTGCCTTGTTACAGTTTGGAAGTGGCAGCCATGCCTCTGGTGCTTGTGCACAGCTGACTCGGCAAGGGATGCTGCAAGGCAGTGCTTACATGCATTTACCTTTAACACTTGAATTTGAACTTTTGCTAGGCGCCTGCAACCGAGTAATCTGAGTGTGTGACAAAGCCGGACTGCAAGCGCATCAATGGGCTTCAACAGCGAAGCGGTGGCAGCCGCTGCGCTGACTCAAACCGTAAAGAGCTAGCAGACGGCACATCCCAGAATCCCTTGCTCTTTTACGGGTCACCTATTGTGTACACAGCTCCTCAAAGGGTGAAACAGCACAGTGTGTGGCCCGAGGCCTCTATACTGGCATGTTCAGCGATCTCCTACCAGGATTACTGCAATGTCGCTCATAAGTACAAGATTCCGTGTCGGTGCTCTTTGATGGTCACCTACACTTAATTTAGGCCAAACCTTAGAAAATCTGCAAATGCTACGTAGCTGGACAGAACCAAGCTAATGTTTGCTGTCACTTGGAGATAGATTAGTTTTGCATTCCGTCTAATTAACTTCTCAATTATTATCATTAGATAAAAAGTGTAGCGCAACATGAGAAACTCCCGATACAGCTTTCTGTTGCTCTATACGTGCTACATAAGTGTTTTTCCCGAGCGTGAAAGATGCCCGTGAATACACGCCTCGAGTGCCTCGAGCAGCAATTTTCCGTGTATTCGCGGGCTTCTTTCTCGCTCGGAAAAACACTTATGTAGCACGTATTAAGCAACAGAACGCTGTATTGGGAGTTTTTCATCTTGCTCTACAATTTACTCATGACACTTTTCATCTAATTATAACAATTGAGAAGTTGATTAAGACTAATTATGTAATTAGGCAGAATGCAAAAGATTATCCAAGTAGCTCGAAGCGACGGCAAACAAAATTACCTTGGTTCTGTCCAGCTACGTAGGGTTTGCATATTTTTAAGGTTTGGCCCAAGTTAAGCGAAACACCCTGTCGACTTTCAACTGTGCAGTGCATGAAATACATGCAAGGCCACCTAGACATCTCTCTAAACGCAACTCACTTGCCAGACAGTTAGCTGTATCATTGCAACTAAAATGTTTGTAAGCAAGTGAAAAAAGAACCAATGAGAATATGGGAGTGAATTGTACAAATTATGCATTTCAGCCACCAAGTTCCTAAATATAGGGCAACACTGGTGCAAAAAAGCCATTTATGTGCAAGTTCAGCATACGTGTAAGTTTCCACAATTCTGGTACAGATTTCCAGTGATAATAAAAAAACGGTGTTCTGTGCCGAGTGAAAATGTTTCAAAACGGGAGTCCAGACTGGCACATCCTCCTAGAAAAACTGTATGGTGAAAAACAAAAAAAGTTCAAAACTGCAAGCCCCTTCATAACATTACTTGAAATTTGTATGCAGCTATACTAAAATACTTTCGGCAGCAGAATCGCCACCTGGTAAGAAGGTATACACTACTCCCAGGGAATGGAGACAAGTTTGCGGCAATGACGGGCACCTTTTCAAAAAATGCACAATATTCTTATTTTTTATTGTTTCCTTTCTTGTGCTGCAAAACTGCTACACCATCTCCCGAAACACTTTTTCACCAATGGCTTTAAATGGCTTGTCGCCACAAAAGGGAAGAGATTCAGTGACTCAACAGAATGACTAACTGCTTTTCCCGAAAGAATGTGACGGACCAGCCAAAGCAACAGTGCCCATTCGTTGGGGGGAAGGGTGCCCACAGTTTGGTAAAGACATTCCTATTTGTTTTCCCCCTCAGTGAATAGACCTTTTCCATCGCACTGCACATTCCCAGAGGGTACTGTAGTGCGGGAACGTGTCTTTGATGCCAAGAAAATGCTTCAGAGATGCTGGGGTGCTGCCATTGGGGATTTTGCAGAGGCTTCTTCACGAACTCCTGAAAGTTTCACACACAAAAAAATAATGCAAAATACACTACATACGCTGTCATAGAATAAACATATTCTAATAACAAATTTACAACAGGAAAGCCTCCTCTGAAGAGCATTAGCGTTGATATTCAGCATTTCTTTGTACATGAACATTTCAGCCTGCTAGTCAGCAATAGCTCCAGTGTCTTTCAACTGTTTTCTAATCATCATCATCAGCCTATATTTATGTTTCCTTCTTGCGACTTTCTAATAGTAACTGTTCATGATCTAGAGTCTCCTTTTCTAACATATATAATTAGAAAACTTGGTTGAAAGAGTGTCCAGCAATTTTAAACAAATTGCCCAATTAATAGGAGTGTATTATGCATTCTTTTTAAAGCCTAATTTGTGTCCCTGCTCCCCTATTAAAAAGTAAGAAGTGACATAATGTAACAACATTCTCACAGATGCCCCTCCAATGGCACAATGGCTTTGCCTTGTGCTAAGGTATTCTGCCATGTGGTACTGCATTCATTTAGACGTGCTGTGCAATTGCCATTTTAACTAGCAGCAGACTACCAGGGCAGTGAGTTGTGTAGTTAGTAGTCCAAGGTAGTAAGATACAGTATTGTTTTGGTATTCTACTGCTGCCTGAAAAACTGGTTGCCATGTTCAATGACAATTCCAGGTATTTTCTGAGAAAAAAAAAAAAACAGAATAATTTGTGCCAAGTTTAAAAGGGCCCTGAACCATTTTTTATCGAAGTGAAGAAATGCATTTAAAGTTAAAATAGGCCATTTCAGAAATACTTGGCCACGAAAAGCACTTCAATGTGTTCAGCAGAAGCAGAATTATTGGCAAACACGCCCTTCACGATGCTTCCGCTCCTTCTTTGATGCCAAGGAAATGCTTCAGAGATGCTTCGTCGTAGCCTTGCACTGCAAAGGCTACGACGAAGTGGTGTGTGGCCACAATGCTCCGCCTTGCTGTGGCGCGCAGTTCAAATTTGATTTTGGATGTAAGTGCCACTTCCGATTTTGGCGCCTAAGGCATGCCAAACGTAAGCCAAACACAGTTGTCCTCAGCAAGCTGCAGTGCACTTAGCCAGTGGCGGCCGCAGTATCTACGCTACGTAGCAGACCGCAACTACATGCAACTGTAGCGCGTATGCGCACTCATATGCTCCAGTTTGACCATGGTACGTGGTGCGGACCAGCTTTGTCCTTCACCAATTTGACTGACGCATAGAAGCACTATGAATAAGTCTGCCAAGGCGTCTAACCAGGAGCAGCCAGGAGTGAGTGCGTGCTGGCAAGCGTGCATGTGGTCTGACCTTAAGTTTTGCGTGGTTCGAGGTTAGCTGAGCATTCAAAACTAGTCGAAATTAGCGTGACCCGACGGCTATGACACCTATGACACAGGCAGCGACTGAGTGCGAGTAGATGATACTCGGTCTCTTTTGAAGCAAGTATGCAATTATCGAAATTCGAAAGCACATTTTCGCTTACTTCAGCCTGTTTATTATGCTTCGTCAATAAATATACACTGTAACAGTAGGAAGAGAAGCACACTGATCAAAACGCCCTTTTGATTGACGTTAGCTATTGGCCAATAGCAGCTGTGTATGGGAACCTGCTATACAATAGAACCCCACTGTTACGTCGTTTTCAGCCGGTCCTGGAATAGCTCCCATCGGACCCAATGCATTGATAACCCCGCTGTTGCGTTCCAACTGTGGGACCATTTCCACATAATGTGTCGTGAACTGCCACCTGGCGGCGGCCACGCGGGCGCCATATCTTGAAAGCGATCTGCGACGTGGAAAAAGTACGCGCCCACGTGGCTTTGTACTCTGGCATCAACTGCGTACTGCGCGACCGTGCGCGGTCCATATCTTGAAAGCAGTGGCAGTGTAGGTGCGTCGGCAGCTCGTAGCTTTGTGCGTGCTGTGTGTTCTCGACGCTCAGTTTGCGTTGAAGTGATAGACAATAGCACGAAGGTCACTTTGCTAGCTGCTGCTGTTGTGGCGCTTCCTCACGCCAGCGTTTTCATAGCGAGTGCCCGCTGACACCATGCTCGTTAAGTTGTTATAGATAATAAGCGAATCTTCACAAGTTTATACGGATGATAGAACTAATATCCTTACTTTGTATAGCTGTCTACTAATTTGCTATCGCAATAGATGCTTCAGCTTTCGGGCGAAAGTGCGACTTTTTTTCAAACGTAAGATTTAAATGAAATTGTGTGCAGTTCACCACTACTCTCATTTCTCAATTTTTCCTATTTCTCGGCTCTTCATTTTCCGGCTCTTGCATTTTTTTTTTTTAACGGTCCCGTGAAAAATGTATCAGCGGGATTCTACTGTATTATTAAATACAACGTCCAGTGTATGCTATCTGCGGAGCATGTTTTTTAACCAAACCCAAAGGATGGTTCGGGACCCTTTTCTGGCAGAAAGGAAGCAGAAAAATGTCCTTGCAGGTATGTGGAGTGACCTTTCTAAGAAATGTGTACAGCATTTGTGAAATTGTTTTACAAAACAGAAAGACATTCGGTAAATGTATACCGAGGCCCTGAACTGGCCACTAAAATTTTGTTTAGCGTATGCTATAAAATAGTGGGTCGTCACTGCGCATGCGCAGAATGCTAAAGGACCCATAGCGTATAGTGTACGCACGCCATTTCTCAGATTTAGCGTTACCGTCATTGCGTGGTTTCCATAGTTTACATAAAACATCTGGGCGGTCCCCGCTGCCCGCTTCAAATTGAATTTGGTGTTGCTTTTGTAGAATTCACTTCGTTCGTAGCAAATGACTGCGTAAACGGCTTTCGCTTAGTTTCGGGCCGCTTCGATGACAGTGTATTATAGATAACCTTGTGGAGTTTGAGATCGCTTCTCGTTTCGAACGAGATGAAGCTTAACAAGGGAAACCTCCTAGATGTTAGCGCCACCTATCGGTAAAGTCGGGAGATAGGCGCAACGACGGCATATGGCCTCTGAGATCAGATCTCGCAGGCCAATTAAAACTAATAAATGTGCGCTGCTTAGCGTACACTGTACTATAGCGTACACTACACTATAACTGCCTAATGATGACAAAGCACAAGTAATATGTTTTAAGTTCCCCGACCATTCTTTGGCATTTTAAGGTAGATAAAGCTGGGGTGCTTTATTTTTTTTCTCCCGCCCCCTTTTTTTTTTAAGCTGGTTCAAATGTTTATTTTTGTCATGTCATGAGGAAAGAACAATCAAAGGATTCAAGGCATCCAAGGAAATTAAACAAATACAAAGATTGCACAAAAATCGACGATACAGTCACAGCATTCGTTAATTTTAATTTTGGCCACAATGACATACTAATAAAAAAACACGCGGAATATTTGATGAGTTGAACACTGTTTTTGAATAACAATGTCCCTAAACACAAAGCTTCTATTACAGTGCAGAAACAGGCGGATATGGCACCTAAAGAATTTTAGGTATTTTAAACCTCTTAAACCATTCAAGGATACACAATTTCTGCTCATGGCAGTAGCTGTAGACTAGTGCTTTTATGCTTGACCACAATATTTTTGGGAGGGCCTACAGATGTTCAAGCACTGACTAAAGTAGTGCATGTTCATCTTAAAGAGAACATGTTTTTGTGTGATTCCCCTTATTCTGTAAAGTTTAACTTTACCGAAACCCCTCGATTCACGAGCACTTTCCAAGCTGCTGCATATCGCCATTTGTCCCACAAGGTGTCCCACTTAATGCATAACAATTTCACAGTCGCTCATTGCCAAATGACAGTAATACTTTAGTTGGCTTACTGCACACTCATTATGCAGCAAATGGCTTAAACATGAAAGCACCAGCATTCACTGACATCTTGTTTTAACAGTTTACCAGAACCTTCTGGGTAAACAAACATGTTATTCAAAAATTTCTGACGAGGTTAGTTTATAATATTGGACTAAACAGGCAGAAACTAGCAAAAAAAGCTGAAATACAGTCAACTTCCATTAATTTGATCTAGATGGGACCGATGAAACTGACTAAATTATCCGGTGGGTCCAATTAAACAAGATGGAGAAAAAAAACCACCGCATATCCACGAAGTGAATGATGATGAGTGGGCGAAGCACCGGGGGATCATTTGGGCAAAACGCCGGAAGCAGAAGCTTGGCGTACATATACTGCACATATATATATACATACATATATATATATACATACACATATATACTGTACATGTGTGCAGTACACACGTACATGCTCTGGTATACATACTATACATGCAAACCAGAGCAACGTACAACTACGAGGGACAAGGCTCGACCCTAAGGTGCTTCGACCCTAAAAAATGCCAAAACACAGCGCCGATTCATTTGACAGTATTTGCCCTATTCTAACTAACACGCACCCAAATCAAATGCACACCCACTTTTATGTGTCTAAAGTAGAAAAATACTAATGTACAAAATTATAAAGCTCCCAATTTTCTAGCAAGAAAAATAGGCAAGGATCTAATAAATGTCGCACTTGACGGCCAGTTTCCTAGAGGTCAGCTTCGCTGCACGGCATATGTATTATGCGGTAAAGCATACAAATGCCACGAAGGCAGTTTCAGTTTAGTGTCTGCGCCATGCAGGCAATTTTCGGCCCAATTTTCTTGAAAAGAAAGAAAAAAGCGTGCGTTGAGGTAAATACCGTAATCGGACATTGTGAGCTGTGGTTATTGCTTGAAAGTCTTCCTAAGGGCAGGCAGAAATAAGCGTAGACGGGAGATTTTTTTTTTTTTTTTTCTTTTGGTAGGTGTTCAATTGCATTCACTGTCCCCCCAAGCTCTGCTGAGATAGACGCTGCAACTAAAGGGATCGCTATTGGGGTCAGGTGCGTTCGTGCTATCTGGTCAAGCTTGAATTGCCCGGCAAAGGCCAATTTTAGGGTCAAAATAAATGTTTGGGCCCACAGAAAGGTATGGGCACTGGCCAGGATCAAATCAACCAAAACATCTAATTAACAGGAGTTGAATTAACAGAAGTCTACTGTACTTTCGTGGCCTAAGCATGCAGGCTTCCAGCACTCCAAGAAACTTATGAGCAGGTATAAGTTTAGGTCACAGAACTTGCAATGTTTTCATTGCAGGCACAACGTGTACAGTCGAACGCTTTAATAATGAAGTGCTTGAGACCTCTGAAATTATTTGCCATACAGGTCACTTCATTGTAAAGCTCACGTACCACACAAAATTATTCCTTCGCTAAACAGATCACGTCGTCGTATAAGCGCTTGACTGTAATATTGGCCAGTAATTTGAAAAACAATGCAGCAGTTGTGGACAACATACAAATTATTTGGAGGAATTATTGAAGGGCTGAGGCAAATCAAATAGGACCATAAACAAATTCTATTTTATTTGTGGTTTTTCAGCCATTTGGTAGCCTAGGTGGCAAATGCTGCAGTCTCACCCGGAGCGTCACTTGAAGAGCCAAGGCTTGCTAGAGCATCGGGTGGCAATGAGGCGCTCACTGTAATGGGCGGCATTCCTGGCAGGCTGATTGGTGTGGTCAGGGGGACAGCATTCACTGGACCTGCTGTTGAGAGAGTTTTGCCCCAAAGTTTTAGATAGCAAGATGCACTAAACATGCAAACTAGCACATGGGAGAAAGAACTCGTGTTGGCAGAAAGAGGAATAGTATCGCAGAGCAAATCACTGCGCAGAATCGCAGCTTAGCAAAACTTTTTTTGAGTCAACTAAAGCTTCCTTAGGTCCCTCACAGGCAAGTAACTATTTCATTTGTAGTGTATTTAACCTCGATATCATTTTAAACGTTTCAGTAAAGCCAAAATCTTAATTAGCCCAAGCACACAATTAAGCAGCACAGGAAGGCTCTACACTAGAAGACATTAAATGTATGCTATGCTGTCTGTGTATTTTCTCTCTTCTTGCACTGTTTAATTTTGGGCTAATTACTAGCCCAAAAAACTACTGATTGCCAAAAGCACCACAAGTGAAACATTCAAAACATGTCGAACCAACCAGTACAGCAAACAGCAGTACACATCCTAAATTCCACTTCTATTTCATTCCCACTGCCACATCATGGTAATATGCAAGTATTTCACTCACCTTATGCCTCACATACAGTAGAATCCGCTTAAATGAAACTCGAAAGGACAGAAGAAAGTGTTTCGTTTAATCAAGTAACACAAAATCGGTTGTTTTAAAGTTAAATCTCAACATAACAAAATTCTTGATATAACAAAGTACTTAACTTTTTTATAATTTCTTGTCTATAGAACAAGTGCGTTACAGCAGAACCCCGCTGTTACGTTTTTCACGGGACCGTAAAAAAAAAAAAAAAAAAAAAGAAAAACGTAAGAGCCGGGAAACGCAAGAGCCAGGAAACAGGAAAAATTGAGAAATGGGAGTAGTGTTGAACTGCACACAATATTATTTTAATTCTTACGTTTGACAAAAAGTAGTTTCGCCGAAGTATAGATTGCGATGAGCTATACGAAGTAAGGATAGTAGTTTTATCATCCGTATAAACGTGTAAACATTCGCTTATTAACTAATTAACAAACATGGTGTCAGCGCCCACAGCCAAACATGAGCACATCACACTCGATGAGCGCGGACACGCGCAGTTGTCCACGCAGTTAAGCACCGCTGCAGAAGCGAGCGAAGTGACCTTCGTGCTGTTGTCTATCGCTTCAACGCAAACTGAGCGCCGAGAACACGCAGCACGCACAAAGCTACGAGCCGCCGACGCACCTACACTTAAAAGCCCCTATATATAAAAAGAAGCGTCACGCTCTGAAGAATGCCGCCACCTCCTTGCACACCCTGTCCGAGGCCGACGCTGCGTCGGTATTGGCCTAATGGCATCACGTGGACCGTCGCGCCGCCGGGCGCTGGCTGCGTTTGTTTACGATCACGCTCCATCGCCATTTTCGCCCGAGAAGCGTCTACCGACTGCGAGGAGCACAACGATAGTGGCGAACACAGTCGGCGATCGTCGAATCTGATCAGCGGCGAAAAATAAACAAGTGCACGTGTTTCAAGCGGTGTAGGCGGCGCAACGGTCGAAAAAGGAGCGCGGAAGAGAGGAGAAACCAGGAGGAGGGAAGGCGGAAGAGGAGAGTGTCGCTACTTTTTATATATAGGGGCTTTACCTACACTATGGTGGCCACTACCATACCTACACTGCGTAGACTCCGCCCCCACGCAGATCGCTTTCAAGATACGGCCCGCGCGACGGCGCGCCGCCGCCGTCGCGCAGTATGATGCCAGAGCACAACGCTGCCCGCTATCCCTCCCCCTTCGCTCCCTCGCCGGTGACTCGAGCAGGCCTCGGAAACTCCGCTGGTTTTTTTTTTCCGCGCGAATTGCAGCGCCATCCATGAGATGGATGCGAAACCAAAATCGCTTTTCCTTTTTTTTTTCTGGTCAACCCTCTCTCAACTTTGTCGTTTCTCTCTCGCCTTCAACTATCGGCGGTGCGGCTGGCGCGGCCCGCGCTCGTTGTCGGCCGTGCTGATAACGACCAAAACGGCAACAATTTTTTTTTTTGGCATTATGTGGTCAGTTTTGCGGTTTTCGCCTTCCGCGCTAGCAGTGTAGTCCATGTGGTACCCTACCATTGCACGTTTGTCGGCTTTTCCCCGCAATGTCTCGCAGCTCTCGCTGTTCTTGTGTGGTTCATTGGTGTGCGAACACATCAAGACGAAGCGAGCCATGCGACGTGAAATTCTACCGCATCCCTAAAGACAACAGGTGAGCACTGTGCAGTTTGCTTCCCGGTTTTTATTTGTGATAGTAATTGTGCGCAGTCGTACATGGCTGTCCGGTGGTGAGGCAACAGCTAGCTGATTTGAAAACACAACGATGCAGTAAATCGTTATGTCAACAAGCAGCAAACATAAAGCTCCTGATAAATATAGTACCACCTGTGCGTATCGCAAGGAACACGTGTGTAGCTGTGCGCTTTGCACTTATTTCTAGCTAATTGGTCGACATCGTTTAAAAATGCGTTTCTGAGAATTAAGGTTGACATATCACAACTAGTACTCTGCCGCGACGCGAAACGAGCTCACTTTTGTATGTTCCAACTGCGATGGTATAATTTGTGATCTTCACTGTTCTTCAGGATGGAAGCGTTTTTAACCTACGCTGGAAGGATGGACCTGATGGGTTTGCCCAGAGACAAGGTCAATAACCGCAGAATATGCTCGGCGCACTTCATGGAGGTGGATTTTATGGACCAAGCGAGAAGCAGGCCGTGAGAAGCTGTTCTGCGCATTGGCCATTTGAGCTACTACAGTAAATGTTTTTATTGCGATAGCAATTATATGGACACTTCCACCGGATTTCTGCCGTCGGCGTCGCCGTCGCCGTGAGGTTCCGTATAGATAAAATCTTCGCCGCGCGCCGTATGCCTGAGCAGAAGCGTACGGGGACGCACGCTGTCACGGAGAGCGAACGCACTCAATCTTCCATGCGCAAGCAAGGTGGCGGGAAGCGAGCGCCGAAGTGAGCGGGGGGAGGCGCACTTCTACTCTGCCAACAACCGCGCTCGTCGCTCGCTCGCACCGTCTCTTATCTTCACACGGCTCTGACCTTTATGCGCTGTGCATTCGCCGCTCACTTTCCGTTGAAGCGATAGACCGCACGTACCTTCGCCCACTGCGGCGTATATGCGCTTGCTGCCAGCGTTTTGACAGTCGTTTGTCTGCAGTCATTCAGTGTGATCTATTCATGTTTATCTGTGCGCGCTCACACCACAGTTAGTAATAGTCGGGCCACATTTTCCAACGCACGCTACACATGCAATGCTGCCGGGATCGGCAGTGCAGCGCTACAGGTGTGTCCCTTCGCACGCGCTGCCCACGGGCAGCGCTTATCATCAACACCACTGTTTCACACGCGCCTTCTCGTGGTCATCGAGTCTCTCTTCATGTCGGTCTACTTACGCCGCAGCACACCTGCTTACTTAATCAGCTCATGTTTACTACAATTCATATTGCTACCAAAGCTGCTCACCTTACTTCGTATGACATTGCTGTGTTGCTATCGCATTCATTGCTTCGCTCTTAAGGCGAAACTGTGACATTTTTTACATGTGCGTACATGAAACACCATCCGCATTTTGTTGCATTCTATAGTGTGTTGCACTGCCTGCTCGAATTCTGGTTTTCTCAAACAAACACAATAAAGTGAGTCCAAAGAACTGTTGTGTTGTAAGTGGAATTATTTTTCAAATACAATTTGGGCACATACTTGCTTGTAGTAATGAATGCGACTGTGTACATGAAAATGCAAAAAGAATCCACTGCGCACAAGCACGCAGCACGAATGGCACGGCTGGACAGGAGAGGAGCACGCGCTTTGGTCCGGCGGTGCGCACGAGGCATGAGGGAAGGGTGAGGCGAGGCATGGAAAAGGGATAGGAGAGTCAAGAGGGAAAGGGAAAACGAGTGGAACAACATTAAAAAAAAAAAAGGAAGAAAGAAGTGCCATAGCGCAAGGGGGAGGGTAAAACAAATCGCGCCGCTTTTCTTTCTTTTTTTTCGGCACCGTAGTACCGTCATCCTTCCCCTAGGGCCTAACTGAAGTGCGCCTTGGCGCTAGCGTCGACTGAGCGTCTGCTATAGGAGGAGAACCAATGGGAGGTATAGGAAGATTCACCCCCGACTCGAGCGCAACGGAAGGAGGCGCGCTTCCTCCCTGCTTTTCTTTCTTTCGCGCGCGAGACGCGGTTGTCGGCTCCCCTCGTACGCGTATGCTGCATGTGCGTGTGAAAGAAAGCATACGGCGCGCGGCGACGGCGTTATCGCCCTATGAGCCAAAACCAATTTTAGGGCCGCAACGCGTCATAGACACCATCTTTAGATAGCAAATGCGGTTCTCAAAGGCCATACTTTTGCTGGCGGAAACGGAAAATACGTCATAAGTGTCGCCCCCGGCACTTTGGGCGGCCAATGCCATCGTCAAGCAACCAAGCCAAGCAACATGAAAAGTCCAAATGGCCGCTCGGGCCGGCGCGGTGTGGCAGTTCGCAACGTATGATGCGGGAACGGTTCCACAGTTGCAACCTAACAGCGGGGTTACCAATGTTCTATCGGAGCCGTGCCGGGACCGGCCGAAAACAACGTAACAGCCAGGAAAACGCAGCACCCGGGAACGTAACAGCGGGGTTCTACTGTATTACACAATTTCAATATAACGAAATTTCACTCCCGCCGCAAATGATCACTGAGACAATAAATGGGAACGTCCGCGGATGCAGATGGTCAAATGGTTGAGTTGCATGCCGCTAGTTGCGGACGCAACTCTCAAATCGCATGCTACGACGCCGAGAGCGATGCACTTCAAGCAGCGTCATGTTCCGTATAAAGTCCAAGCGGAACAAGATCCCATCATGCCCCGTGCGCTGTATGCTTTAGGTGTAAGTGAAAGTGTGCGAGGACGAGGCCAAAAAGGATGGTGACTTCATGAGCGCTGTCTCCCTACGTGAGCAAGGGTGGGGGAGTGGGAGCAGGTTGGCAAGCGTCTTACCAGTGCGAGACTGGGCGAGCTGAGAAGGCGTGGCATCATGCGGTCTTTCTGCGCATTTAGTGCTGGAGGTTGCATAATCTCGAGTTTCGGAGACGCGTTAAAACGAGAGGCAGATGAAGCATTTGCTCCCGTTGCCAGCGCTTTTTATGATAGCGTCGTTCAACTGCAGGCGACACTATCAGCCGTGGGTGCAGAGTGGACACGAAAGCATGGGCGGTTTAGCTTCGTACCACCGATGTGATGATATCGTTGACACGACATGAAACTGTACCTTTTGTCGCCGACTCTCAAATTCAAGAAATAATTTTTTCCCCTCATTAAAATTTGCTTTTTCTGAATGCCCAATTTTCGAAAATTTTATTGCCAGCTGTACTTGCATGAATGATCAAATTTAAATGAAACAAAATTTCAATATAACGAAGCAAAGTGCTGCTTTTACAGACCACTTTATCGAGGTTTAACTGTATTTGAAAAGCTCCGAATGCTTTAATTTTACTGCAGTGAACAAACCGACTCTATTGTGGTAGGCTTCGAATACCATCACTCAGGTTTAAGCCATTAATGCCTGCTTTAAATGCAACCTCTGCTGCCTTTTTTTTTTCAAAATGGGGCAACTGATAGGATATTTGGCACTGCACGAATGCTTGAACAACAGGAACAGTAATCATTTCACATCTGTCCGTGTTGAGGTGTACGCATTTACATCCAGTCCTTCACAAAGCTGCCATTCTGGGCACCGTGTATAGACCTTTTCACAAACCGAAGTTTGAGCAGCGCTATTGGCCGACACGAGCGAAGTCTAGCGTCGCCGCCATTTTGGACTGTGCGCCTTGCGAGAGCAGGCCGGCCGCACTTCGGTTGTGTGATCTTCGCCGCGCATTATTTCGATTGTTTTCTTCCGCTCCGCTTGAATTGTGCCGCTTGACTTGTTACATGTTTCACGTGCTCACGTGAGCGCTCAGTGTAGTTTGCCATGGCAACAGCAAGCCCAGCCAGTGGATGTGGTGTTTCTTCGTCGGTAGCGGCGGTAGCCGCGTCTGCTTCGTCGAGACTTGGCGTGCTAATCAGCGGTATATTTCATTGTTACTGCTGGGCACATGTGACCGTATCGTGGATTGAATCTGATCACCATTACGTTTCCCGATTGAGGGTTGCCTCATTTAGCGAAAGCAGGCGCTTACGTAGCTGTCGGGCAATGCTTATAGAACCAGGCGCCGGCTGCCCGACGACGCGTGTCAGTGGTTGGTAGATATGCGGTGGTTACTCCATACGCTTCCGACGCATCTGAACAGCTCAATCATGCAAAATTTATTGGATCTGGTGTGGTGCAGGGCGCTTATAACCAAATGTCAAAGCACAAAGCGTGGAGATCGAGCAGCGCGGTACCTGCAGCGAAACGACGCACGGCAGTGATCACAGATGCCAGCGCGACTGATACAGCCCAGGTGCTAGATTTTTGTTTTTAGTATTTATTTATTTATACATACTGTCAATCCCAATAGGCATTATAACAGGACTTCTTATCAAGATATATTTACCTATTTTTTATGTTTGTTTACCTGGAATGGCTTTTCTTTCGAATGTCTGAATTTGGAACAATATTCGCTCACGGTGAACCTTAACGTAGATCGTGCGCGAAGTTTGTATTGAAGATATCGCGTACGGCAAGAATTGTTCGTGTGCGCTATCTCTGAAGCGAAATAAGCCAATAATATTGCAGCGTTAAGGCCATCTCTGCTCTTTCTCTTGTTTCCCTTACACCATCTCACTGTGCTATGTTCATAATAAAGTAATGTCAAGTCTTAACAATTGTCGAATAAATACATATGCATATGACTGTAAACCACTACTGACCGTGAGTGAAAAGCACTCAGTGGTCAGCGAAGCAGTCTCTGCACGCACTTAAGTATTTCACTTGATCGACTGTGCGAATTGATTTTTTTCGTTACTGTTATTCTTGCAAGCATGATGCTATTGTCCGCGTACCCATGCGAATACCATTTTTTTACGCTCTTAGTTGCGCGGGCTCATTTAGCGCGTTTCTACGCCACGCACAGTTAGCGCATTATGGTTCCCGAACTCTAGCACTGGAGCTAGGCCGCGCTGATGAGGTTGACACGTTAGTTTTTGCATTCTCTTGCTGCCCAAGCACATAGACAACGCTCAAAGATGGGTGAGCTCGATGCAGCACCACACTGTTGAAGGTAATTACCTTTATGGGCAGGGCCGCGTAGGGTGCGTGTGAACGCAGAGACAATGTTTTGGTGGACACAGGGTCTGCATACATCTTCCATAGGACAAGATTTTTCCAGATCGTTGCGAAGTGTATTTACCGACTAGTTCTCTCGCAGAGTGCTCCAATTTGTCTTATACCGGTGTCACACAAACACTTTCGATAGTGATCGAGACCGATCTGGATCGGAATGTTCGACCGTGATTGCATGGCTCCCTTCCGCAGATTGAGCAAAGAAGCCAATCGCGACCAAGAAATTCGACCCATATCGGGCTCGATCACGATCAAAAGTGCGCCGTGTGACCCCCTATTAGGCACTGGAATGAAGTCGTGTTTGAAAGAATAATAAATGTAGCCTCTGCCACTACATACGAGAAAATATTGCATCGAAGAGCTGACAATTCTCGCAACCTTTTGGGAAATGTGCCGAAAAGAGTTTACCAAAATGCGTTATTGTACTGATGTGTGCATTGGTTCACATTAGACTGAAATGCCAAGTCCTCAGGTGATGCAGGAAACCGGCGAAGCGTGAGCATACCACATCGCGGCAGTGGTCTCACGGAGTGCTGTGTTGTGGACACACTTAGTCCCCAAAATCGTTATTTTCCGCTGGTTGTTTGTGCACCCATAAACTGCACAGTGCGGGCCTGTAGCCTTTTGATGAGTGTATATGCCATTATTTACGAGCGTAAGTCATTCGTGACAAAAATAAACGGAAACATCGAAGGAAAGCTACCACTCCGCAATGCAAGCGCAAGGCAAGCTCACAGTCCAGACCGAACAAGCAACACTGACACATACTCTCCACGCCAGACCGTCGGGAGCGCCCTCGTGAAAACGTCTATACTCTCTGCATCTTTAATTATCTGTGACAGCGAGCACTTCAGAATAGAAAACATTGCCGTGGTTCACGGCTTTCATGACATCCATTTTGGTAGCTAGGGCCAGCGCTTCGTGCTCTCGCTTTTTGCATGGCGCTATTATGAGGCACAGAATGTGACAACTATGCAGTGTGAACACTGCATAGCAGCTGTTACCACAGCAGCGCAACTGCTTGACGGAATGGATGTTCTTGACTGTTTAGCATCACTAATTTACATGGCTGTCGGACTGTTCACATTTTGTATGTGGAAGTAGTATTATGAGCAATATGAAAGGGAACACGTAGAAAACACCCTCAGACCCAGCTATAGGTGATACGCAGCGGCCGCCATCGAAAACAAAGGGGGACGCTGTTCTAACAACTGTTCGCACTCGCGCCGTGCGTCTGCAAAGTGCAGAACTTCGCATCGCCAGCAGACAGCGATAACACTGTTAGATATTGCGTCACTGACAACTGGGTGCGTCGATTCAAATAAAGAATCTGTTTGAAAT
Source organism: Dermacentor silvarum (assembly GCF_013339745.2). NCBI lineage: Eukaryota > Metazoa > Arthropoda > Arachnida > Ixodida > Ixodidae > Dermacentor > Dermacentor silvarum. The sequence continues at coordinate 19,991,720 of NC_051154.1, forward strand.
ACAGGGCAAGCTTGGTTAAGAGTACTATCAAGTGGTTGCGCGAAAAAAAAAGAATGAATGAAAGAAAAGAAAATGAATAGGTGTAAGTCACTGCGATGATTACCGTCTTATCGGCTGTCAGACGATACCATATTATCGCCGAAATGACGCAATCTGCTGCTTTGTAGAAATGCCAGCGTGGTGGGAGTGCCAACAGTTAGTGGAAGAGCGCCCTCCTTTTCCCCTTTGTTTTTCACAGCACCATCCACGTATCGCTCAGAGTCTGTTTCGAGGCTGTTTGCTACATGTTCCCTTTCATATTGCTCATGTAGCGCCCACCGACGCTGCGAACGCTAAGGTCAGCGTTCTCGGCCGGCGCCTTGGGGCCGGCTGCGACTGACGAGAAAAATAAAGTTGGGCGGCGCGTGCCAGCGGCGCAAGCACGGCACGCGCTAGTCCGTTCTGAAAGCCTGCTGAGCTGGTCCTCTTGTTCTGGCGCTCCGCTGCGACCCCTCGGTTCTCGACACTCATAATAGTACAATGGAACCTCGATGATACGATCACGGCTAATACAAATTTCCGGATGATACGAATTTTTCTGCGGTCCCGGCCGAGCCCCATTACTATTCAACGTGCTAGAAAACGGTTGTTACGAATCGATTTTCGACCCGCGTCGGTTGATACGAATAAATGCCGCCCCACCGACGGCCGCGAAAGAGAACAGCGCGCAGTCATGCGCTTTCTCCCTTTCTCTTTTGGTGCGGAGGCGCGGAGGCCGCGAATGGGCGCGAAGAGTTCGAAGCGGTGGCGCTTTTGTTGCTTTTGTGCTTTTCCTCCTTTTCCGCGTGCCATCGGGCGGAGTGGAGTGGCTGCCGTGCTTCAGGCCGCGTTCTTTTTTGCGCCATTTTGCCTAGTCGCAGCGAGCTATGTCTACCGAGATACGATCTCAGCTGATTCGCGCGGCCGTAGGCCGAGGCGCGGGAGCCTACATTGGCGCGTCTTCCATCGGCTGTGTTATCGGTGCCGATGGCACAGGGCGATCGTGGGTTTCGCTGCTGGAGTCACATGGTGCAAGATAGCGCGGCACATAATCCACGGTGCAAGGTTGCACTCGTTCAGTCGGGTGCTCCTCCGCTTCTCCCGCTAATCGCCGTATTTTTCTTGCTGTAGGAGCGCTTCCGTATTCCGAAGGCGTGCTTCGTCCAAAGTTTATTCGCCAACGAGCGACGATCCATCACTAACCTGGGAGTTCTCAGTAATCCGAATTCTGTGTGTCAAGTGAAGACGCCGGCATGGTTTACGAAGCAGACAACTGCGGTTGCCATCCTGCCCCTGCCACAGCAGCAACCAATGGAGAGACGCCTTTCAGCACGGCAGCCAATCAGAGGCCCGCTTTTATCAGAGGGCCCGTGTGACTACCTATCGCAGACCCGCGCTTCTTTGGTGTTTGTGCGTTTGTTACAAGTTGGCGACGACAGACGAATTGAGTATGGGAACGGCGAAATTTTGAGCTTTCGAACGATATACCAAGATGGCGGCGCTCGGTGGCGGGAAATACGAGATATGGCTCCGTGAACTGCGGTGATTTTGCACGATTTAAAGCTGTTTTCTCGCCCTGCGCACTGACGAATTAAACTTTTTCGGGCACTTTCAGTGCGTTTTCAGCCAAACCATTTTGATGCAGCGTAGATTAGGCGTTGCAGATACCCAAACGCGTGGTTTTCAAAAATCGATTTTTCTCGCGATTTTCGCGATCTGATCCCCGCGTCCCCCCTTAATTTAGCTAGTTTTAATTGTGTTTCGATTATACGAATTTCGGCTAATACGAATATTTTTTGTGACCCCGTGAGATTCGTATCATCGAGATTCCACTGTACATGGTAGTTTCAGTTATAGATCAATTTAACCAAAGCTCATAAAGAAAGGCGTGCTCGTAAGCGAAGTTTTTAACATTGTGCTTATGGGCGCCCGGCCAATTTTGGAACCCTCGTTCTGCTAATCTGGCCTTTTTGTTTAAGTGAGTTTCATTAATCCGGAGTCCACTGTACAAGAAAATACATGAAATTGAATCATGAAATGTGTTCACAGTTCCCCAGCATACCTGTCCGATCCTGTTCTGAACCAAGGGGAGCACTGCTAGGTGGTCTGCTTTCTGTGCTTTCACTTGCTGCGACTGGTACAGGTGCACTTTCCCCTACAAAAAAATCACATCTGCACATTTATCAGAGCCATTGCACATACCCAAGATCAATGCTTCCAGGTCACTATGACTAGGCCAAAATTTGCACCTCTGAAAGGCAAATAATTTCTGTAAAAATCCACGTTTGAAAAAAATTCACAAAATGAAAAAATAGTCCTCTACCCAAAAGACGCACAATGCTGCAAAGGAAATATGTATGGAACCTTTTGTGGCTGCAAAACTTGTTTTCGTTAAGGGAAAGTGAAGCTAAGCTAACCAGGAGGCTAGCAGATCATAAGGCGAGAATAAATTTATTGTCAAATCGAAGCACAGAAACAATAAAATCAACGCTGACTGATGACTGAATTCTTTATTCAGAAATGGTATCGCAAGAAATGGTGCATCTTGTAGCCTTGACTGAGGCAGAACTAACATATCTTAACAACCATAATAATTCGGGGGAAATCCAATCGGTGTCTCACTCTTCATGGCCATGCGCAGTGATGTACCTTTGTTTTCTTTAGGTATATATTTGTGTTCCTTTCTGAATAAAGAATTCAGTCGTCAGTCAGCGCTGGTGTGTGTTTCCCTTCTTGTCTTTCGTATTTTTGCCCTGTTCCCCTGTCGACAATGAAATCGTTTTCACAAGTTCCACTTCTGTCTGACACATTAAATGCACCTCTTCCAGTCCACTACATTTTCAGGCATGGAGTGGCGCCTGACACTGGCAAAAAAAAAAAGAAGGCTGAAAATAAGGCTGAAAATGCTTATTTTCAGCCTGCCCTAAGAAGATTTTCAAGCAATAACTGTAGCCTCTCAATGATTATGGTATTTACCTGATTCTAACACGAAACCAAAACAGTCTTCGAGGCGTTTGTATGCTTTACTGCATTACACGGATTTATTCTTTTCAACTTTGGACACACAGAAAGTGGGCACACGTTTGATTTGGTTGTGTGTTAGAATCGGGCAAATGCTGCCAAATGAATCAGCAGAGTGTTATGGAATTTTTTCTGCATATTGTTTAATTCGGCCTGTCAGATAATTCTATCAATTTTGTCGGTCCCATCAGGGTCACATTAACCATAAGTCGACTGATAATGTTACAAGTGAAAGCTAACTGGCTGACAACTACTTTGGCCAAGCAGAATGAAAAAGTTGACTGAATTGGTGTAACACGACTGAGAATGCCGGTAGCGTACAGTGGAAGTGGCAATAACATCACACACTGCGGCATCGTGACAATGCAAGTCCACAAACACTTCAGGCCATGAAGGACAGACTTAAAATGTACAATCATGAAATTTCAAGTAGGTATGATGGCAATGAATCACCAAACTGAGCAAAATACTGTTAATCAGCTTTCTCATCAAGGGCATCTTAAAATACTTCCCCAACCCCCTTAAAATTCTTTTATTTCTTATACATTGAGACATGTACTTCTTCGTCTTTCTCCGGTGACCGCTTTTCAGCAGCTATAAAATGTTAAACATTATTGCTTGGCACAGGACGCGCCTGCAAGCATAGAAATTTCTCAAATGTTCTCTATGGCTCTATCCGTTGTCTTTTGCCACCAAACCTTGTGTAACCTGATTGTATGCGCGACATGAACTGCGTAGTACTTTCTGGAAGACACGCGGGCACCAGCAATTACACTGGAACCTTCAAGGAGTCATGTATAAAAGCGGACGCATTTGACCTGCTGATCATATTTCGCCGATCCGACGACTGTGCTCACCGCTATCGTTGTGCTTTGAGTGTCGCTTGTTTTTGTGGGCATAGGTTTGCCCAATAGAGAGTCGGTTTCGTGATTCATAGTTCGCGATATTCGCGATTGTTTCGCGATTCCACTGTGTCCTTGACCGTCACTACAATGTGACAATATATTTCCCCTGACTCCTGTGCGAAAAATTTGCCTGCAACTTAAACAGTCTACACTTCTTTCTGGGGTTTTGGGTGCCAAAACCGGTTCCGATTATGAGGCATGCCGTAGTGGAGGGCTGCGGATTAATTTAGACCACCTGGGGTTCTTTAACGTGCACCTAAATCAAAGTACACATGTGTTTTCGCATTTCGCCCCCATCGAAATGCGGCCGCCGTGGCCTGGATTCAATCCCGCGACCTCGTGCTTAGCAGCCCAACACCACAGCCACTGAGCAACCACGGTGGGTACTGTAATACCAGCACAATGCCACAATGTGTAGGCAAGAAATAAACAAGGCGGAGCAAATCTTACGTGAAGGCAACGAGGAGTCAGCTGTTGGTTGCACGGACACATCATTCAGGGAAACAGCATTAACTTTCTGTGCTAGTGCTGCTGCAGGGTCACCTACAATGCTTGGGGCACTCAGCTGGACCTATAAAAAAATTAAAGTTGTTCCAAAGCAACATTATCAGTTCCAACTGATAGTGCAGGGTTCCAATAAATGTTACCCACAGATGAGACTTAAGTTCCATGAAAAAATTAGGCAAACAATCAGTCTTTGCATATGTGCTTATTAACAATGGGTGCTTGCTCTGGCCAGAATTTGAACCTGTGACCTTCTGCGCAATAATTGCATGTTTACAGAATCGGAGTGATAGGTGACAAATAAATGCAGACAGCACCCAGGAATTCCAAACATACAAGAATCACACTTGATATGCATGAATTCAAATTGCTTAGAACCCCATATTTTCCCATAATTATCAGAAGTTCTAGTACCCAGAAGATTATTAAAAATATGACCCCCCCCCAAAAAAAATAAAACTAATTAATATAACATACACCACACAATCCTGAGAGTTTACAGGCACACTAAAGAGAACAATGATTTCTTTTGTATCAGTAAATTACCCTTTTACAATATCAAAACCACCACTCTTACACTTGGTAAGCCAGAAAAAGAACAATAACAACACCTCCTTGAAGTTCCCGCACCAGCTCGCTGTGACATCACAGATTTTGACAGCGTCTTCTAGGGCCTAGTTACTTTTTTAGCGGTAAAGATAGAGTACCCTGTGTTCTAAAGCAGCCAAAGATTGAACATGGCAAGTTTCGGCAACTTTTGCTGAGCTAACCTGGCCTAAATACGAAAAAATGCTTAAAAATCTTTGACGTGACAATGACGTACCAGCATTCTGGTTTTGGTGCGTAACTCAAAAACTGAAACTTTGACCTTCATTTTCTCTTCTTATAAATCAAGCTGTTATTTCGAAATTAATGACAACAGAGTTTTCAAAGAATGCTTTATCCGTCTAAACTTTTGCTTTAGTGTCCGTTTAAAGCCCACTAAAATCAAAGAGAAAAAGAGTCGCATGATAATTTTCAGTTATGCAAAAATACTTAACATAAAACATATCTATTCCAGAAGTAGTCTTACTAAGGTGAAGCTTCCCTTGTTGACTAGTCTTCCAACCAATAAATCCAGACAATGAGTTAAATTTTCTTAACTGAATGGACTGCAAGTGGCCCTAAGCTGATAATAAGGAGGTAAGAAACGCTAAAGTACAATGTCATGCCAGGAATGTGCAAATAACTTTTCACCACACTGATCGACAACATAAAAGGTAGGTCTATTAAAGCCTGTTTCGCTCTCAGTGTTCTATCGAACAATGTGGGTCACCCATTGTTCGATCATCCCACTGTTTTTTACCAAGGCCATCCGAGCTGCTTCCACATGCTAAGTTTAAAGGAGTGGGTATCTTTAGTAGGTGTTACTACAATAACAGAAAATCATGCCAAAAGTGAGTGTGGTAACCTTTCAGGATTAGGGGATTTCTCAAGATGTTACGCTACACATATACACTCAAAAAATACATTGTTTTTTGTACACACTTTCTTCTGTACAGAGTGTTTCAGCAACTGTCTTCAATTTAAAAAAAAAAAATAGGAGACTTGAGACAAAACGATAATTATATTTGGCCATAATTTATAGCACCAAAAAAAATCTGAAATTCTGCAACTGCAAATAACCTACTAAATTGGGGTATTAACATTTTAATGCAGATGTTGCATTTGTGGTATTAAAGCTTGTCAGCACTAGATTAGCGCCAGTTTAATAGCATAGCCAAGGGTGACCGACCGGGCACTGCAAAACCAGCAGTCCCAAAAGTGATTTCAAGGAACTATAATCTGCTCATTGCCTGGTCATTGCATAGGCTGCGAACATCACGCAGAACATGCAAGCTCACAATCAGTGGAAGCCAAGTCTGACAGCTTTCCACTTCTAAACAGTTGCAGAGCCAGTTAATGAGCGAAGTTAGTTCCTTCAAACCACTTACGGGATCGTTGGTGTTATGGCACACGGGTGCGCAATGACGTGGCCCTTTTCGTATTTCACATGCTAAGAGTAAAATGTGGAAAAAGTAATTATGCAGGACACAGTGCTGCAAAAACGACTAAATGGATTGTTTTAGGGTGCCATAACAGCTTTCCCATCAAAAGTTGCATGCTGAATTTAAAAAAAAGAACATTTATTTGGCCTCTCTAATTAGAAGGATAATCAGCACACAAAACTTATTTTGGTGGCAGAAGAGGAATGATGACCAAGCACTGTAAGTCTCATACTCGTACGCTGTCCCAGTTTTTTTTAACAGCTTGGCTAACCTTCCCTGGAACACCCTGTGCACACGTGTGTATAGGCGTGTCTGTATATAGAATGACCGTACCATGTTTTTTTTTTTTTCTACCCACTTTACAGCAAAGATGTTAATGTTACTAGAATACTTTTTCGAATCTGGAAAAAGTGTGCACATCCAAAGTGTTGCAACAATTGCAAAAAGAAACTAATAAGTTGGATCATGATGAAGCTTTGAAGGAGCATTGTATATCATATGAAGGGGACATTATAAAGATCTGGGTTAAATGAACAAGTCACATGACACCAAGTAAGTCATATGAATTACAAATAACACCCACCATAATCTTTGAAATTACTGCTGAAAAATAACTAAAAATTGATTCGTAATGAAGCATTGGACGCTCCACAGTACTTAGTAGAGGAGTCACAAGGTTCTACAATATAGGGAGATATGACAGTCAAAATAAGTTATCCAAGTGACAATAACTGCTGCACGCCGCACAGATTCCTGAGAAAGAATGATTATTGAAAGAGGAAAGCCAAAGTAACCGTCTTCCTCAACAGTTGCAGAAATGTCATTCACAACTGAGGAATCACGGAGAGGCTCTATCGCTAGCCGCACAAAAACTAAAATTCAAATCGAAATAACGCAGCAGAAATAGGGCAGACATTGCACAGCACCTAATGGGAAAAAGGATCAGTTATGGTAAGCACAATAAGTTCACAAATACTGCAGAACCTACTAAACCCCCTTACAGAGGAGTGAAATTGACTATTGTTAAGGCAGAGGTACAAAAAATTCAAGCCGAAATAGTTGAATCCCTCTATGAGCCAATGTGCGCATTTAAAAATTGCGAAACTGGAAATGTAAAATTAAGCCCATTAGTCAAAGCGAGGCACATTCAGTGGCATCAAGCAAAGGTCATGCAAGCAGCGCATGCCTCTAGAACAATAAAGTGTCTGGAGCATGCAGCAAGTCACGGTGTAATGATACTCTATGGTGAAACAGTGACAGCTTGCTATTTATCAAAAACAAAGGTCTGCGAAGACTGCCGTCTTTCTCCCTCTGCGTGTGTGTGCGTGCATGCGTACACATGTGCTAGTGATGTAAAACTATCGAAAGCACTATTGATAGTAATACGCTACTTCACTAATGTTTGCTATTGATAGTGTTGTCAAGGGATGTGTGAATAGAAATTTTTGACACAATTTAATACGAAACAAACAGCGCCAGAATTAAATCAAATTCAATATTGAACAGCTTTTTTCACCATTAATATAAAACAATGCTCGCATCCTAGTATATCGGTAACATTAGCAAGTTTGTCATTACATTGCACATTAGGCACACTTTATCAAAAGTACAAATAGTGCATTAGGAACAATTAAGCAGTCTATTTGCATACTAATGACTTCTCAAAGCATATGTGGTCACGTATAATCAGAATTAGGTCTTAGATCAGAAGTAGCCCTGTAAGCCCGTTAGCGCCTGTGTATATTTTTGGGACCAAATCGGAAATTCACGTCAACTGTGGTGATGGCATAGCAAAAAAGCGCCTTTTCTCCAGTTGGAGTGGCCACAGAAGATGGTACGACAATTACATCAAATAATAATGCAATCAAGTGTATTAAGCTTTAATCAGAAGGTAACACACAGGTGCAGAACTGATAAATAGCATCAAACAATACCCACTGTTGAAACCATGTTTAAGCGAAGTTTTAGTGCGAATGATCGCGGTTTAGTCGGAAAAGTCTGCCTCCATGTGCAATGCAGCGTGCTCTAGTAAGTAAATAGTTCTAATATTACTTATTGAATACATGTAACTTAACCATGTTTCAGCCAGGCATTCTGGCAGAGCATGTCAACCTTTTTTCCCTGCGGTGCACTCCTCCTGTCTGGTATAATGCATATATACCCAGCAACTGAGAACACGCGTGCTGGTAGTGACATTGCAAAGATGCACGTACAGTGCATAGCCACTTCAGAGAGCGGTGTTGTGGGGCTCAGGCTTAACCTTCTGATTTCTTGGGGGTTGCTGTTCCTTGCCTAAGCTTGCAACTCCAGGTACTGGCAAACCATGTCAAGTGACCTTATGCCATCAGGATAGCAAGCTATATCCTGCGCTGTCATGGTACCAGGTATATGCCCGTAATGCTCGGTGATGCATGCTCTGTGAGAACACGCAAGTGCTACCACTGCCTGCATAGCATGTGGCTCGGAAAATGCAGGTAAAATTTTCCAAGTTAATGTTCAAATGATTATGCGCAATACACCACATGATTTTTTTCTTTGCTATCGATAGTACTATTTATAGTTTCGCATAACTAGTGTGTGCATGTGCATGTGAGTGTGTGCTTACAGCAATGTTCTGTGACTTTAGGTTCTTCTTTTCTCTGATATATACTCAGATCTATTCTGCTGGCTTGCAGATGGCCACACAAACACATACCATGTTGGTACTGCAGAGCTCGTATGGTAGTGGACAGGATGTCCACCTCGGAGACCAAGAATCGGAGGTCTAATTCTTCATTTGACCAATCGCGTATAATTTTCTTTCTTTTGCTTTGTCCTTCCCAATCAGTTACAAATGGTGCTTGTCAAGACTGTGAAATCAATAAAACTGACTGTTCCAGAAAGGGCCAACGAAACTTAAGGAGACCCCACAGGTCAGGCAGCATGCTGTGACTCTACAAAACCCTAATTTAAAGCCACCTACAAGAACTGCATTCTTGTGTGAGGACATTGGTGCACTGGTAAAGTCCCTTTAGGGTGCATCAAAGTTCCAGTACAGTCACCAACCAATTACAGTATAGACCACTTATAACGTAACCGCTTATAGTGCAGGACCAGATACAGTGCAGTCTTTTCAGACTCCCGTTAATTTTCCCATAGCACTCCGTGTATACACGTATCGCTTGTAGTGCAGTTGCGGGAAACGAAATACCAGTTACAGTGCGGCTGCCTGGGAGTACGGAAGTCAGCGGAGACGGTGAACGCTCCCCTCAAACGGGCGCCCCAAGGAGTGCTCAAGGAAGAAAGAGAGACGAAGTGGAGGAGAAGGGCACGTGGTGCAAACGAACAGCCAGTGAGGCTGCAACCAGAATCTTGAGTGCGATTCGTGAAATATCATGGTGCGCATAGCGAGCGAGGGCTACGAAACTGCCCATGCCAGCCAACGCTCGCTTCACAATAACGGCAGTAAACGAAACTTCAGGGAGGGGGCGGCTCCCGCACGGCACCGCGAAGGGCGCACGCGGAGACCGTGGAATGTGAGGGAGGAGGGCAGCAGGGAAGCGGATTTCGCCTTGGCAACTCCGCCGCTTCGGTGGCTCCCCTCGCCCTCCCTCGTAGCTCCCTCACTTTCGACTGTCACCATGCACGCCCGCCGCCGTCCAGGTGCCGCCGCTCCAGCCGGTCTGGTGCCAGCTCCCTGAAGTTTCGTTTTCTGCCGTTATCGGGAAGCAGGCGTTTGCCGGCGTGGGCAGTTTCGTTGGCCGGCCTGGGACAGCGCCGCTGCTTCCCTCTGCGCCGTAGCCGCAGCGTGCAAGGTCAACAAGTGACTAGAAAGTAGAGGAAGCATAAAGGAGAAAGAAGGGTTCACTGCCATTTTCTACGCGTGGCTATGGTAGCGTGGCTGAGACGTCGGCACGTACACGCATGTTCTGGCGCAACGCAGAATCGGCGACCTTGCCATTTGAGAGAGGGTGAAATTTCCGCCACGTTTTTCTTTCTTTCTTTCTTCTTTGTTGTTTTGTTAGCGCGCGAACCCTCTCCTAAGCTTTTACTCTATGGCGGTGCCGGAGCAATGCCGGTCGGAGGCGCTGCCGCGTGATTTGGTTCGAATTAACGAGATTCGACTGTAAATTGAATGCAAACGTTCTAGCCGCATTCCTCGACTGTCGCATACGCGTGGCGGCTCGGTGCACATGTTTTGCATATGTGCGGGCCTTGAAAATTGTTGTTTTGCTTACAGTGCGGTACCGCTTATAGTGCGGATATTCGCGACTCTGGCGACTTACGTTATAAGCGGTCTACACTGTATTCAAATAGGAAAGTACAAAAATGTCAGAAAATTGGGCAGCCTAATTTTTTTTATAAACATGAAAGAAAAAGTAATTTTATTGCCTTTTTTTTCATGCCCCCCGCAGGAAAAGCTTGTCAACCCTGCAAGTTCTACCAGGCCCCGGAAAGTAAGCTAGTTTCGGTTTCAAGGAACATGCGCACTCATAGCGGTTGCCGGACATCCTAAGTGTTTTTATCTTGTTTGTCTTTTTGTTATTTTAAATCGGGCGAAGCACGGGATGTGGTCGCCATCGTGCATCCGTCGAGCTTGCCTCCGCTCACCCTTGCCACTTGCTCAGCGATATCACAAGTCAGATCGCACTTGGTCGTCTGCTTCCGTTGTCGTCCCAAGTGTGAAGATAGGAAAGATAAGACGGAGAAGCTTGATCAGGCGTGCAACGAACGGAAGACACAGGAAACCAACCAAGCCTTAGACGAAGATGGCTAAATCGGGGCATCACATGTGTTGCGTGGCTCTGTGGTATTCGAAGACCGGGAATTCCAGTTCTGCGAAGTTTTTCAGGTTTCCTAATGACCACGGGTAAGCACAAGTATTTCACTCTATTTTCCGAGCAGGTATTCATTTTCCATGAGTAAACCAGTTCTGTGCAAGCCTGAGTGGACTGACATAACAGCAGTGTCGCTCGACTCATTCGTCATGACGGCAGCCCATCTGTTGCCGGTGAAATACTTGTAATGAAGGGCTTGAGTGCGTGTTTTTGGGCTATACATTTTGTTCGCTATTTGTTGATATGCACAGCCAAGCTTAAAAGCAAAGAAAAGAAAGAAAGACGCAGCCGTGGTGGTTAATAATTTTCGCATTTATTTGGATCTTCTGGAATCTATTTTCCCTCATTATGTAGAAATTTCCGTTGTGAATGAAAATTGCTTCTGTAGAGCGTCACTTTCGCACTGCATGGAGGTAAGTCTTTTTCCAGTACCGGATGTGTGAATAAAAACAAAAGCGTTCAACTTATACTTGTGTTGAGTTTTGGCTGGCCGAGAAATCAACTAGTTTTAGTTGATCCACTTCACAACACACAAACAAAATTAACGATTGATGGTGCCAAGAAGTTATGTTTTCATGCTACCCCCCACTATATCTGTGGATTAGTTTGTAGATTAGAAGTGTAGCCCTAAATGTAACCGCAAGTTAGGACTTTCAAAGCGACTACTTTCCTGAAATGACGAAATGTAATATATTAACCGCGAATATTGGTAATTAACAAGAGTTCGCTATATAAATATTCATTATAATTGCTTGGCACTGGTGCGTACGAGCAATGTCCCAGTGGTTTAGTAAATGAATAACAGCTTGCAAGGTAAACCTAGTAGGAAGAAAGCACTTCCTAATACGCGACACACTTCAGAGGGTTCTGATCCGCGATTTGGCCAATGTCGCCGCATGGCCAGCGAACCTGCAAGAGAGCACGTGCACATGACGAACACAGTCCGCTTGCATGCAAAGTGGGAAAGGAGGGCTTCAGCGGCAACCCTCCTCCCAGCTCTGCGCCCTCTCCCTCTACCTTCTGACCTCATCAGTGACGTCATGGAGGCATTGTTTTGTTTGTGAATTATTTCCAGTAGGATATCTGGCAGTCGCCAGTGGTGAAAGCGGCCCTGAAATTTTATGGCAGCTTTTATTTATATGCGACAGGTGGCACAAGAAAGGTTATCGGCCGGTGTTGCTTGCATTGTGTGGGTGTCTTAAATTCTGACATGGCAGACTGGCGCAACATGCCCACAAAATTTTTGAGTGACCCCAAAATTTAAATATACCTCATATGAACTGTGATTTGAAGGACTCCAATATTGACCATGGCGTGTGTTCAAGTCATAATGATAGCACAGAAAAATCCATTTTTCTGGTTGAACAGCCCGGAAGACGCACAGGTACGAACTGAATACCACGTTACATGCTTCCAAGGAATTAAATAATTAAATTCTGGGGTTTTACATGCCAAAACCACAACCTGATTATGAGGCACGCCGTAGGGGGGAGGGGGGGGGACTAATATCACACAAGGAAGGTCTTCTGTTACATGTAAATGGCATTTTAAACCATACAGTAGAACCCCGCTGTAACGTGCTGCGTTTTCCTGGGTGCTGCGTTTTCCCGGCTGTTACACGTCGTTTTCGGCCGGTCCTGGCACAGCTCCCATAGAACCAAATGCATTGGTAACCCCGCTGTTACATCGCAACTGTGGGACCGTTCCCGCATCATACGTTGCGAAATGCCATCCCGCGCCAGCCCGAGTGGCCATTCTGACTTTTCATGTCGCTTGGCTTGGTTGCTTAACGATGGCACTGGCCGCCCAAAGTGCCAGGAGCGACACTTAAGACGTATTTTCGGTTTCCGCCAGCAAAAGTATGGCCCTTGAGATCTGTATTTGCTATCTAAAGATGGTGTCTATGACGCGTTGCAGCCCTAAAATTGGTTTTGGCTCACAGATGTTCCGTATAAAGTCCAAGGACGATAACACCGTTGCCGCACGCCGTATGCTGTATTTGCGAGTGAAAGCGTGCGAGGGGAGCCGACGACCGCGTCTAAATCTCGCACGCGAAAGAAAGAAAAGCAGGGAGAAAGCGCGCCTTCTTCCGTTGCGCTCGAGGCACCGGCGAGGGAGCGAGGGCGGAGGGATAGCGGGCAGCGTTGTGCTCTGGCCTCAACTGCGTACTGCGCGGCGGCGCGCAGTCGCGTGGGCTGTATCTTGAAAGCGATCTGCATTGGGGGCATAGTCTACGCAGTGTAGGTGCGTCGGCGGCTCGTAGCTTTGTGCGTGCTGTGTGTTCTCCGCGTTCAGTTTGCATTGAAGCGATAGACAACAGCACGAAGGTCACTTCGCTCGCTTCTGCAGCAGCGCTTAAATTCCTCACGCCAGCATTTGACAGAGCATGTCCGCGCTTATAGAGTGTGATGTGTTCATGTTTGCCTGTGGGCACTGACAGCATGCTTGTTATTATAGTTAATAAGCGAATGTTACAAGTTTATACGGACGATAAAACTAATATTCTTACTTTGTATAGCTGTCTACTATAATTTGCTATCGCAATCGATACTTCGGCTGTAGGATGAAACTATGACTTTCTTTCACACGTAAGAATTAAAATAATATTGTGTGCAGTTCAACACCTACTCCCCATTTCTAAATTTTTCCTGTTTCCCAGCTCTTGTGTTTCTCGGCTTTACGTTTTTTTGTGTTTTTTTTTACGGTCCCATAAAAAACGTATCAGCGGGGTTCTACTGTATAATAACCCAGATTCATTCTTTCAAAGCAAGATACTAATTGCCCTACTAATTACCAACCTCAGACACACTTTGGGCAGAAACACCGGGAACTCAAAGGGCTAGCGAACTCTTGTTCAGTTTTGTTCTTCAGCGTGATAACATCTACTTGAAACTTTATGATAGCAGTTTTGGTTTTTGTACTCACTTGACATGAAGTTTAAATTTCTCGTGCATTGTCGCACTACCACAAAATGCAGATTTGGGAGTGCGAGTTTAACTGCATCACCAGCCGTTTGTGTTGCACATATTCAGATGGGAGGCTTCTGCCTACATAAAAGCTTTCTGTTCTACCCAGTAAGCACATGAAATTACCGTATTTATTCAAATATAAGGCAAAGTTTTTTACCGGAATCCTTAGCATCGGTCACGGGGCCCCCTTATATGAGAGGCTGATAGATTCAGATACTCTTTCAATATAGCGGCAGCAACGCCACATTTCTGACGGCAGCACAAATTGTACCAACTAATAAACCTTGGCAGGTGAGGCAGTATACTGATTTTTGTGCATAAAACCTGCACCGAGAATTCCAGGGGCTTCCGATTATTCGGTATTTTTGGGCAATTCCCGCCAAGTCTGAATAATCCGTCTGCTATTCTATATTGCTTTATATTAGCCCGCATACCTAAGTTAATTTTCTTAGATCCCCTAACAGCGTCTTCACCATGTAGTTATGACTGCCTTATAACTGAATATATATGGTAGTTGGTAAAAAGTAGTCACTTGTGGTGGCCATTGCCCAGATGGCCCACCAACTTGCATGCCACTTCTCTGGCAGCCACTGCGGCACACTTCCACTGGGGTCGTGAAGTCTCACTGCATCCTAGCAATTAAACAAGGCAACTGCATGCCCAAAATTTTTGTAGAGCGATGCTAACGTCATTGTATGAGATGAAAAAAAAAAAAAACTAAGCATCTCGCACTCCCGACTTTGCATTTGCTGTGTAGTGCAAAAGTGCTAAGCATAACTTCGTAGTGGAAGAGCATATTTAACAAAGATATAATTTCTATTTTGGCAATGATTACCAGCTATTAGTACAGAGAATTCCAAAAGCATATGACAACAGGCAAAACGAAGTTGTTGTTGATAAATAGCGCACACTTGAAAGTTGTGTATAGTACTACTAATGTCATTCTTGTGACACAAGGCCATCTCACAGACCGTGGATACATATCACGTAAAGTACCCATATACACTCTTTCGGTTGCCACCAATACACGCAATTACAGTGTTTTCAAAAGACCACATTATGCATGCAACTATGATAAACTTCTTCCTCAGATGGTCTTGCAGCACACTTCATCTTGAAAAGGGGTAACATTGAGTGGACGCGTCTTTATGCATAACGCTTACAAAACTGTCACTATGCAGGTAAAGGCCACTCGACTGGATGAAAAACACCCATGGGAAAATAAAAATGCGCAATTTGACTCGGCGTAAAGTTTGGCGCTTGTCTCATCTACAAATTTCCTTGAAATGTGCAGAATTTTATGGGTGGGAATCCGTGTTCCGTGTTCTCAAGGTTGTTGTGAGATTGGACACAACAATGTTCAGTACTAGGCTTGCAAGTTGACGAGGGCAAGCTTGCAATCTTGGAAACTCAACCACCAACCAAACACGCACACGGTCGCTACTGCAGACGACCCTTGAAGTTTGAATCTGTCTGCTAGGGGAGCAATCAGCACTGGTGGTGTGGGCTGAAACTTGAGTTCTCATCTGTAGGCAATCTTCAACTTTCTTTCCAACAGTGCTATTCGAATCACACTGTTTCATTAAGAGCTCTACTGCCCAAGGTGGTAAGCCATCAACAACAAGAACTTTTGGTTTCGCACCAAGTCAGCCAAGACCTCCTTGTTATTAGCCTAAGCATCTAAGTGACATGCAGAAAGCTGTGAAGTTGCTCTGTCAATGAAAGTGAGCATACATAGGACAACCTTAATGAACTCGTATGCGAGTCATGCACTAGACTCCATATAACACCCATAATTTTTATCACCATCATACATTGATTGTAAGGTGTACATGGCAGTGTCGTGATAAAAGCTTGAATAGTCTAGCAGGTATAAAAAAGGTTGTGAATGTGCACTTTGTGTCTGTACACGCCTCTGTGTTCCACAACAATCATAGCACACCCACCACACCAAAGTATGATATTATCGCCAACATTCTTCAAACAGCTATAACGATGCATTACAGGCCTCTAGAATGCCAGGTCCCCTTAGGATTCAATGCCAACTTACACTTAAGAAACCATCCCCTGCAGGAGCACTGCCAGACGGCCACGACGGGGCTTTGGCCATAGGCTTTGTTGGGATCCGATGGAGGTAGCCATAACCAATACCACAGCCAAGACTAGAAGTCAGCAAGAAGATAATTTTCTAAAGAGACACATGCCGGGAAGAACTCTTGCACTGACAAGATCTGTATTCACTAGTGAAAGCCAGAAAGTATATGTGCACTAAGAGATCATGTGCACTAAGAGATCATGTGCACTAGGAGATCACATTTATAAGCACACAATTCAATTTGTCTCTTTCACAAAGAACTAAACAGTACTGAAACCCCTGGAATATTCCATGGACCAAGGCAGGTGTGCATTTCAGGATACCTGCAATTGCCGCTTTTATTATGCATGGGCAGTCCACCTCAGTAGCAGCACACATTGACAAAAGAAGCACGAAATCTCGGCACTGTTTTGTAGCATAATAAGACCTTGCAGTACGTGCAACACAGATTGCATGTGAAACACTGTTCTTCCCTTGCTCAAACATGGTAGTATACTGTAGAAAATAATTTTCCCCGAAAAGCCAAGCTGTTTTTTCTTTTTTCTTGAGAACAATTTTTTATATGTTACACTTTTCAAATACATTTTTAAATTCACACAATCAAAATGCCATAGTCAGCCATTCTGTGTCAGCACTAATAGGCATAAAGCTATCTGTAGCCTTCTGTATTACTATTACTTTGTAACTGTATTAATGTATAATAAAAAAATGATTGATTGATTGATTGATTGATTGATTGTAAGTGCTTCATAATGCATGGAAAAGCTGAAGTAATGCTCTTCATACTAAGAATCCTTGCAAACTGATGAGGTGTTAATACATACCTATTCAAAATCATATGATGACATTTAAAGGCCCCTCCATAGGTTTTGGCATTGCAAACACACCCAAGTGGTGTGTAGATCATGCAGTGACAATTCTGTCTGCATATTATTACGCTGATGAACACCATGAAAACAACTGAATATCAAACAACCGTCTGCGTGCCATTCTCGAAGAAGCCTCTCACCCTACTCACGAGATTATGTCGCATGCATGCTGCTTCTGCGTCACATGCATGATGCCTGCAATGCGAAGCCTGCAGCAGTTTGAACATGCTGTCAAGAACTTGCTCAAGAATTCCCACGAAACGCAACGTGCAAAACTGCCTCTCAAAGTGCACCACGCAGCAAGAAGGGCAACAAAAGAAAAAAAAAAAGAGCTGGGGGTCATGATAAACATCATATGGGCCTTCAGCTCTAATACCAGAGAAGGCAGAAAAGGAATGTTACTTGCAGGCACTGGTCAAGGCAATGAGAGCCCCTGCTGCAGGGAGAGTAGTTCGCCTTCTTTCACTACGGCTCCAGAACATTTATACAGTCGGCTTCCATTAATTCAACCCTGACGCGACCGATGAAATTGATCCAATTATTCAGTGGGTCGAATTGAAACAAGACGCAGAAAAAATGCCAAAACACACCACTGATTTATTTGGCAGTATTTGCCGGATTTTAACACTCCCCGGAATCAAATGCACGCCCACTTTCTGTGTGTCCAAAGTAGAAAACCAACATATAAATTACATTAAAGCTCCTAAACTAAGTAAAAAGCCAACGTGCACAAGATTTCTTAGCAAGAAAAATGAACAAGGGTCTAATATGTGTTGCACAATGACAAGTTTCTTAAAGCCAGCTTCACCGTAATACACTCATGTTATGCGGTAATGCATATAAACGGTGTGAAGGCGGCTTTAGTTTCATATCCGATTGCACTGCGCAGGCAATTTTCGGCCTAATTCTCTTGATAAAAAAAGCGCACACTGGAATCGGGTAAATACCATAATAAGACATTGTGGGCTGTGGTTAGTGCTTGCAAGTCTTCCTGGGGCAGGCTGAAAATAGGCATTTTCGACGGGAGATTTTTTAACGGGTGTTCAATGCATTCCCTGTCCTCCTTTGCCGAGACAGACGCTGCCACTAAAGCAGTCCAGTTCAAATTATCTGGAGAAGGCCAATTTTAGGATCGAAATAATGAAAGTTTGGACTTGTAGAAATGCATCGCCACCGGCCAGGACCTTTGGTCAGGTTCAATTTAACCGAAAAATAGAATTAACCGGGGTTCAATTAACGGAAGTCTGCTGTACAGCTTTTCTCTCGGATGCTACTAAACCATTTTTAAGCTGGATTCACAGGATGGAACAAATTCCATGGATGAGCATGACATGGCTCAGTGCTGCCGAATCACGCCGTGCACAAGGACGCCACAGATGAGCTGCTAGCAGCGCAATCAACTGCAGCTCAGCAACATTATGCTCATCTGCAGAGTGAATCAGGGATCTAGCCCATTATGCAAATCTAGCTATAAAAATCCTGCCCGTAGAACACTCCCTAGATGGTGCTTTATAAATTTTAATGTATAGCCAAAATCTTACGAGACCTGGAGGAGAGGGGAACATTAATGGTGTTGACGATAACACTGCACTTAAACTAATGTGTCACTTGTCTCTTCCCTGTAAAAATGTTCATTCAATCAAATTTTGAAAAGATTAGACATGCTTTCTTAGTTCTGAAGTTTTCCATATGATTACCAATCAATGAAACAAATTACTATTTGGTAGATGAAAACCAAGAGAATGTAACCGTGCAAGTTTAGGTTTTTATTTTGCAGCAGCCAATTTAACTATAATGTGCTAGATGTAACAGTATGCCTCCTTTACAGGTTGTACCTTTAACATGTGTATATGAGGGAAAGAAAAACTTCTGGGTCATATTGCTTATGCATGAAAGTTCACTATTCAAGTACATACTACCAAAAAATTCTTCATATCGTGCTACAGTAAAACCTCATTAATTCGGATTTCACGGGACCGAAAAAAATATCCGAATTAACCACATATCGAATTATCGAGGGTATCAAGAAAACAAACAAATGCTTACTACGTCGACACGCTTGAATGAATGAGCAAATCCTGTTTCTATTTCGTTCAAAAGCAGTGTGGAAGCTGCAATTCTTGTCATCTCGTGACTCTCGCATTGGCGATGGTCTCGCGACTTCCTTCGCAACCCGACCGCGGCGCGCGACTTTATCTGAGACACGTTTTTCACTACGGCGCGCACATCCCGATTATTTTTCAGCCAGTGAGCTGGTCGCCAACAGATCGCCCGTCTATCCCGATGTAGCTAGTGCACTTCATCCTCAACAGATTTGCACCAAGTCAAAACGAAACTGCCGTTTGCCGCAACTACTGCGGACGATACCGTGGATGCTATCGACGCGATCATGGATGGCAACTATGCAGTTGCGAAGGCACGCGGCCCCACGCGGTTTTATGCGTGGCAGCAAACACAAGAATAAAGGCTTTAAAGGCCCAAATAGACACAGAGCGTTCTGGCATTGCTGTCATTCACAAACGATGATGACTATGGCGATGTGGACTCTGCCGCTTCGATTTAGTTGGATGCTAGCACTGTTATTGCCCTTTTGCATTGCACAATTGCAGTGCTCCGCGCTCGCCGAGCTCTGAGAGTTGTCCGAATTAACCGACGTGCATGCAAATACGTCCGAATTAGCAAGATTTTGATTGCATTGAATAATGCATACACCTGCCGGGACTAGAGGACTAGTCGGAATTATGAGATATTCCGAATTAACGGGCGTTGAATTAACAAGGTTTTAGAGCACTCAAAAAATATTTCATTTGCCTTTTACAAGTATTTACATAACCCTAGATTTCTGTCTGGCTCTAAGTAAAAACTACACATTTTTTTTTAATAATCTTGAATTTTGTGTTGTTGCATACACTTCATAAATCCTTCATGAATTGCATACTGCCAAAGCCAATTATATAGTTCAACTCAAATTATCCCTTACATAAACATTTCCTGAACCCTGTGAAACTGCAGTAAGAACGCAGAGTAAAATTTACAGCCACATCGAACGAGAGTCATACCCATGAATGACAGATTCCATTCTGCACAGTGCCAAATGGCTCTGTAACTTAGCTTTCCCACGCAGACTGGCCACTACAGCATCCATCATGAAGGAAGAAAAAAAAATTATTTCCGCTATGCTATGGTTCTCGTGCTACAACATCCCAATTTCCAGTCCCATAGCTGCAGATCAAGCTGTGATACGCCAACAAACCCTTGGAAAACCAAAGTGTATCATTGGTGGTTGCAGAAGCTATTGACAAATGTGTGCCAGCCAATGGAGCAGTGCAAGCAATGACTTTGAAAGGTTCAGCTAACAGCCAGCCAGCTTCTCCTCTGATTTTTAGCTAGTTCTGCAAAGCACATCCTAGCATATGCTTTGTGCAATTAGCTTGATATGGCCCTACTCCACAACTAGAGAAGGTTGCAGTTTCATATGTTCCGTGTCTCTCGACAGCGCTAAAAAAAACCATTCTCAATCGAGCTATGAAAATGAAACAAGCTCAGGACTATTTTATCTCGTAAACAGACTGCCAGTAAGTAAACTCCTCTAAAAACCAACCTTGCAGTCGGATGCGTTTTTAACAGTACATCAAATTACATGCTGTATCTAACTTTCGAGCGCATTTTGCAAGTTTATATAAACGGATTTCACTGTACAATTATTCATCACCAGTTTTAACAATAACACAAAGAAAGAAAAAGAAAAAAATTTGTCTTTTCAGTTACTTATGCTGAGGGAGAAAGCAATATGAGTTGCGGCACATTTACTGCATAAAGCATTTCATTGACAGACACAGGCCCTCAAAGTATGCGCCAAAGCACGTCGGCAGGCATGCTTGAGTTTCTGACAGCAGTGGTAATGATCATTAAAATATTCATTTTTAAATTATATCCAAAACCACAAGCACATGCTTACAGCTAAGAATAATGATATGCAAACTTCACACATTTAAAAATGCTGCCACATACCTTCCATCACCACCCCAAGACATGTTAGGCGTGATGGTAACTTCTCGACAGCCATCAGTGTCAGTGTTGTACACGTACAGCTTGAGCGGCCGGCCTTCATGGGCATAGATCAGTGTAAACAAGTCTTCAGACTGCAAAATATCCACAGGAAGAAAAAAAAAGGAAGAAGGCAGCCTTGATGCAACATTACTGCAAGGAACATATTCAGCACAATAATTATTAAACATTCCAACAGTACAGTGACAGTGTCTGTAAATACCAACTTTTCATACACAATTTTTAATGCTCACATGCATCGTGTACAGAGTATTGTCAAACTCCTTTCGTGAAGTGAAATTTAGTGTGGTGGAAATGGCAGTGCCACAGCGAGTGATAGCCAGCCTGTCTATGAGACAAGCGGCATTCGCACCTTGCTTGAGTATGCTGGGGTCCATATGTTGGAAAACATGGAGAGAATAATTGCTGAAAAACATATCCATATGGGCAGAATCAGGGAAAGTGCTTTAGACTCCTTGCACAAGCTGCTCATCAAGCTACGCTGCTTCTAAAGTAAAATTCCAATGAACTCTCGATAACCAAGGAACTATAAATATAGTCGACTCCTTTGCATGATGGGTAGTACAGTCTACGGTCGCAACTGACCCACGTACAACAGACTTTCGGATATAACAGACCATATTTCAACCTTAGTTTGCTCTACATATTTTATTATTGTAACAAGTTCGCTTTTAATGGACCGTGCTACAATGGACCATCGGCTACAGCAAACGACATTAGCATAACTTTTTTAAAATCAGGCGTATAAAACGTACTTTTGCCGTGTCGACACAGGCTGACAACAGACTTGTGAGAGTCAGCTGACGATCGCGGCTCAATTGCGCACGTGAGGGGCAGAAGCACACCATCTTCTCTCACGTGCGAGGCACAAGGGTGGGGGGGGCAGGCATTCTCCTCTGGTGGCTGCTGCTTACGGTGCAGCCACCATATCTTGAAAGCAATATGTGACGTGGACAAAGTGCACCCAGTGCCGGTAGCTTTGTATGCGCTGTGCTTTCTACGTTTAGTTCACGTTGAAGCGAGAGACAGCACAAAGGTCAATTCGCTCGCTGCTGCTGCAGCGCTTCCTCACTCCAACGTTTTGACAGCGACTTTCCGCAGTTATCGAGCGAGATGTGTTCATGTTTACCTGTGCGCGTGTGACACCGTGCTAGTTAATTTAGGTAGTAAGCAAACGTTTACAACTTTATACGGCCGATAAAACTACTATCCTTACTTCGTATAGCTGTCTACTAATTTGCTATCGCAATCGATGCTTTGCCTTTCGGGCGAAACTGTGACTTTTTTTTGTTTGTTTTTTACTTTGGATGTTCGTCACCACGATCAAAGTTTCACAAGTGAGGCGTTTCAGATATCACAGACTTCAGATAAAACAGACATTTTTTGTCGGATTATCAGGGTCCATTGTAACGAGAGTCGACTGTACCATCTTCTTTCCGTGTGCCTGCAAACACTTCTAAGTTGATGGAATGACGCAAAAGTAACAAACTTTGGCGTGGACTTCAATTGCATGCTTGAGACAGTAGGTGAAGAGAAGTGCTGTGAAGCCATCAATAGCTTCCGAGAGTACTATGCTACAGTTGCAGAAAAGTGGAGCCATACTGTGCAGTGAAACGCGCCTAATGAATTGCAGTGCACCCACAAGTCATTCTAATATCTGTCAGACGGGAAAATTTACTGTTCACTTCGAGCGAGTGGGCTTCACCTTTTGCGTCATTTGCAGGCTGTCAGACTGAAAGGTTTAGTGACACTCAAAAGTGAGTCATTAATCAAACGTACTTCGGTTTTTGGAACTTGTAGCCTCAATAGCATTGCTCATTCAAAGTGCCACTACATTTGCTCATCTCACTGGGGTATAATACTGGGCTCAGATCGTAAATTGAAACATGAAAGCAAAACCACTGGCAGTGTTCAACACATGTGTGCAGTTATTTCTTGCTGTTTTACAACTGGAGTAGACACTACCTTGCTGGCAAGGGACTTCTCGGGATATCACATCAGGTATGTGTACACAGTTGAAATTCTTGAGCCCCTAGTTTCCTGTAAGACGCATGCCTGAGACTAGCTCGTCTTATGTACTGTGTTGGATCTACTGGCATTTCCTGTATCCAGCGCAAATGCTGAAAGGATTTCCTCAATGTTTCATTCCATAAATTGGAAAAAGCGAGCCTCAATGACCAATTCCAACATTGGGAAGTATTCATGTATACATTACAATAAGTTTCAACGTCAATACGGCTGGCTAAATAAAAACATTTTAGTGGCTATAGGCAACCCGCATTGAAACTTGGTGTGCCAACAGCAGCGCCGTAACACATGGCCTAGAGGGCGGAGAAAACAGTTTTTAGTAAGATATGCTTTGACTTTGTGTTAGCAAATTCACAACACATCTTGAGGCACACGTGTCCAGCGCGTGACCTGATTGGGCATCAACACACCAGAACGTAGGAGCACATGTGCTCCTTGGAATGCGCATTGCTATACCAACAGAGCTTGGCTAGACACACCAGGTATTATCAAGCATAGATATGGGCACATGTCTGTTATCGTTTTAGCGAGTTTTAGTACAGCGTGATAACGTAGTTTCAGTGCGAGATGCTATTCAATTATGCTTTAAATTTGGCATACATAGTGCACATAAGTGATTTTATCTATTTGCCACGCTTTGCGTGTGCATCAGAAAAGCGCCAGAGGCTGCGCAATAACAGTCGGGAGTACGTTGTATTTGTACTTTCCCTATTTGCCAAACCACGATTAAATCATTACAAGCCTGTCATCTATGGCCTCCAAGATTTTGTGATTTCAGAAGCCATATGCTGTCGTGCCTATCTCTCGACTTCACCAATACTTGGTGCTACCCCCCATCCTGAAAACTTCTCTCACGTGTCTGCGACATGTGTCTGCAGCAGCAAAAATCCAGAGACCACTCGGCACATCCTAATGTGCGAGACCCATAGGTAACATGCACTTTTCAGAAGCATCAACCGGTCATCAGTCAAGATAAGCAAGAGACAGAGTATCGGTGGGAAAAAAGCAGCGCTGAGATTGATATGACCAGATCCGTTACAGACATAGGTAGCAGTAAGAAGTAGATACAGAAGTTTTAAGAAAGAGAAAATAGATTAAGAGATGTATACAAAATGGTGGAATGTAAATCATGTATTGTATAGCATACCTGATTAACTCAAGCAGGCTAGGTGACTATTTCTAACACCCCCTTTTTGAAGGGAATGCTAATAAGTCATTATCATCATCATCTTGCCTTGTTAGGCCTCAACACGTTCGAAATGAGACGCGATCTCAAAAACGGCGCAAGGTTATCCATAATACTCTGTCGTTGAAGCGGCTTGAGACTAAGCAAAAGTTGTTTACACAGTCATCTGCTAAAAACGAAGGAATTATACAAAAGCAACAACAAATCAGTTCAAAGAGGGCAGCCGGGACGACCGCCATGTTTTACGTAAACTTCAAAAACCATGCAAGGACGGTAACATTAAATCTGAGAAATAGCGTGCATACACTAAATGCTATGGGTCATTTAGCATTCTGCACATGCACATTTCGATCCCACTATTCCACTAATCCCACTATTACGCTAAACACACTAAACTAAAATTGTTTTCATGGCGTCAGCATACTTTGGTGGGATACTCAAACTCTTGTAGCGCCTCCTGGCCAGCGCTGGTTCTCTATATTGGTTTTGCAGTCAAGGCTGATTTTGGGGTATGGAGGACGCCAAAAAGTGAAAAGTAATGCTAAGGCCAAAAAAATACAAATTTCATGGTGCCATAAAAGAAGGCGACAATAAACTCCCAATATTTGCTTAAAAAATAAACTCCATCCTCAAATTTTGCCCAAAATAAGCTCCCCAAAGCACAGAGCCCTGCGATAGCCAGCAATGTGGCACATGATGCTTTATCTGTGATGTACTGGAATAGTGGCTTTTCCCCTAGTCTCTGCTATATTTCCACTGTGCAACTTCTGTGCCGTTACACAGGCTGTTTTTCTTCCTTCTGCAGTGAACACGGGATCATCCTTGGATGTGGGGCCTATGATTGACAATCCCATCCTGAAGAATATGCTTCTAGTTAGCTGTACTACAGCACCTGCAACTCCGAAGACATTACTAGCAATGACAACTGAAGCAATGATTGAAACCTAAAAGACATATTATATCACTGAATGCAAATACACATTTATTTGAATATATGCATGTATTCGCTGCAACCACGAAATACACTCCAAAATGTAGGAAAGAGGTGTGGCCCTCACAAAAGTTTGTACGATGGTAAAACTCAGCATGCAGTAAATTTATCAGTTACAATATAGAATACAAAACTGAAAGTTAGTTAAAGTGAAAACCAGCTACTGTCACAGTGGAATTAAATAATTGAGAGGCAACTCTTTGGGAGTGACCACTGTGCTGACACCAGGCTCCTAATTTTAAAATTAGATAAAGTGCATGCTGTATGGAAGTATTATTGCGGAGAATGTTCATCTCACTTGCTATTAATAGATAAGGTTTGCAATTAGCCTGCTTCTTTGGTCTGTTTTAACATTCAAGTACAATAAGAAGACATGAGCAAAGTAAATTTACATAAAGGCACTTCGACCATGTCCTTTTATCACACTTGTGAACATTTAAACATATCACACCAACAAAGCTGAAATTCGATGCTCAAATTCCTTGGTCTCTTTATGTACCAGTTAACCTATCATTGCTTCTACATTCTCACCATTTGGTGATGGGCTAATATACACCTTATTCAGTCTCGAAGGGATCTCACTGACTAAAGTGAAGATATGGAAAGCCTCCACATATAAAAAAAAAAAAGAAAAAAGCTTCCGAGATAGTAAATGACTACCCGAGCCCTGATTCATTTACAATCGCAGTGTTCTACTATAGTATTACCAACTAATGCAATATACAGTTTGTAATGCAATCTACAGTTCGTGGTATAAAAAATGCTGTGCATAAATGTTATGCCGCATTTATACACATGCAAAAAAAAAAAAACCAGTACCACATATATGAAAAAAGACCAGTGATAAGACCGAGTTTTGGACAATTGATAACAACCTGGTAACTGAAAAAACAGTCTCAAATGCTTACTTTCCTTTGGTACAAAAGGACCTGTTGATTAAAACCAGCTTTAAGTGGTTACATTTTAATTACTACCAGCAAACAAGCTACAATGCTCTCAAAAGAGCGAAGAAAATTTTCAATGGGACATCTTGAAGCATTGAGCTACCTGCGGGAGGGATAGCAACTGTCAGCAATGCACTATAGAGCCAAAACAAACATTACCTCATGCAGCACAGAGTCCGAACCAATGATATAGTCAGCATAAGGCCTGAGACCTGCCGCTTCAGCAGGGGAGTGAGGGCTCACATCCTGCAAGCAACAATGACAAACTACTATTATAAAGAAATCAAGAACAAAACCTTCAAATACCACCTAACATAAAGAATACCTTTGGCCAAATCTCATCAATTCTGGCACAAGACTGGTATGTTAGAATAACCAAACATTGTAGTGTCAGCCTTTTTTTTTTTTTTTTAACAGGTCATTTAGCAACACAACAAGGCAAAATTGAAAGCAAATGACAGATGTTTGCTTTCTCAGCTGTTTGATGTAGTGCTAAATGATCTAACTGGAAGAAAAAAAAAATGTTTGTCTTCAGAAACACACAGAATGAAAGAGACACAAAATTGAAAAATAATCAATGTAACTGCAACGTTTGCACCTTACTTCCAACAAAGCCAATGCATATGTGCCTGGAACCATAATTGCTGCTCTTCCATTCCCAATACACAACATAAAAAGGAACATTTAGTGCAGATTTCAAATGTATATGATTTGTGGGTGCATCAAAAGCCATAGCTTTCGATGCTTCCATCTAAAACTAGATCCTCCTCAGAACTTGAAAATGATTTAACTATGGCAAATATAGCAAACAAGTCTGTCCGGCACATTATTTGTACCACCTTTTAAACTACCAATTCAAAATGTGCGCCAAGTGAAGCATGGCTTTTGGTGTGCTGAGCAGGACTCCTCCCCCTGTACCATAAATCGGTGGTGGTTTAGAAAACATATATACACTTTACAGGAAAGGGAAAGCGATAAACAGGTAGGCAACTGCCACCGGAAGGGCCACAATGCCAGCCTGCTCCTCGCTTTCCCTTTTGGTGGTGGTCACATGGTACCAATGCATGCATCGGCAAGACCAGTGCAGTGGTCACAAGCCTCAAAATTAATGGCTCCTTGAAGCATGAGTGAATTAGACATTTAATGCAAAAATAAGACACAAAGTGAGAAGGCCACACCATGTTCTGAGAGAAGCAACAGCATACAACCAGGCCTATCCCATGTCAAATACAGAGAAGGGCAGAGTGAAAGAGAAAAGAACTGTTAATGTGAAATGGGCAAGTCCAGTGACACAGTCATACTGTGGCTTAAAGCCAGTGCACAAGACTGACTGACACGCATGTCAGTGTTCTGCGATACCACGTGGAAACTACCTGCAACTTTCGTGATGTATGGAGTCCTCACACCCTATGCAATGAAGCCGTGCTCTACTGGGCACACATTTTGCATAGGCTGCATTAAAAGATAAGATAGATATCAATTTTTTGCTTGTTCAAAAAATTGAGACAACATAATGTCCTATGGAGTCGGCTAATACAGCAAAAAATAATATTGAGAAAAAATTGTTGCGTTTAAAGGCTAGAAAGGCAACTCTAGCAATCACTTGACCTAGTTAGGGCACTAGTCACTGTAAGCATTCCCCATCACAGTGCAAGATGGTTTGAGCTACCAAAAATCTAAAAAATAACTTAAGGCAGGACAGGACAGCCTGGGGAGGTGCTTTGCAGGATGTCAGGCCAGGAAGAATGCCAGCATCCAAGCCACATGAGCAAAGGAAATGAAAGGCCAATGCAATCACCAAATGGCATGATCTCACGCAGCAGGGAGCAGTGGCAGTTTCTGTGTGGAGTCACGAAGGCAACTCCTAAAGGTATTTCAGTATACTAAAGAATCATTTGCATTTGACCAGCCCTCCACATAAGCAAGTAAATCCAGATGATGTTTGCTGAAAACTGCCATGTGCAGCAAAGTCAAAGGGTCAATGGTTGTTGCGTACTTGCTATCAGACAATTACAGAAAGAAGCCTGAAGCTGTTACTACATCTCCACACCTGGTGGATGTTAACCCATAAAGTGAATGAACACACTGCTGACACCACTGGTCACGCAGCATCTGTCCTTCCAAGCACATACAGCACATTGGCTTTAAGAGTTCAAAAGTTTTCACCAAGCAACACAATGTATTTAGGAAGCTTTAGTGCAATTGTAGAGCAATGCACCTAATATCATAATCTGACATGGTAAGCGTGCTCGGCTAGTAGCACGTGTGCATTTTGCCAGTTGCCAAGGAACTGCCCTGCAGCTGTGTGGAAATAATGATCTGCACACAAGCAAGCATTTGCTTCAGGACCAATTGAAGAGCCGGACAACCCTAGTCCACTTCATCCATAGCAAGGTTTGAGCAATAGAGTGAACATGCGAAGTACTATATTTAGTATAAAAACTTCAAAACTAAAAGCAGGACAGAAGAATAAAATGCAGGACTATTTGATTTCAGAACCCAAGTAGCTGAAAACAGAAGCTACCTGATTGATAAGCACTTTTAGGGTATCTCATGACAATTTCATCAAACTATAATACACAAGTCAGCATAACCCACATCAAAGCATCTCTTGAACTACCCCCTTTAGCCGTAAGACGCAGAATCTCACGACTCAGTCTGTTCCATAAGCTATATCACAACTTTTATCACCTGCATATTACACTGTTACTGCCACCCGCTCGAACTTCTCGCCGCCTGTTCAACTCCAACAGCGTACAACGCCTTCATGGTTCAACTCTTGCATTCAACAAATCGCTTCTTCCTACAGCCATTGAAGACTGGAATTGCCTTCCTGAAACAGCTGCTCTTGAGACAAATCCAGAAAAATTCAGGCAGTCCTTAACTACACTCTTTGTTAAATAACTTGAACTACGCATTCTTTGTTTTCTCGCACCATTTTATGTTACAGGCGTTGTTCAATAGAAGATCTTGATTTTCATTTTGCTTTGTACACTTTGACTTGTATTTCAATGTCCGGTTGGGTGTCAATCTCTTATTATAAAGTATCTCTTCATTTGTTAGCTTATTCCTAATTACCTGCTCCATCCCATCCTTGTGTTTGATCTTTTTTTGCCTTGTGCTCATTACCGTACTTCATTATAAGTGAACAAAATTACAAAAGATTTTTTTTTTGTGTGCTCTGTACTTGTAACATAGTTGGTTCTTTGTTAAATAGCATTCGCTCCATTATATGCCATTTCAATACTGTTCCCCCCCCCCCCTTATGAAATGCCCTGTTAAGGGTTAATAAATGATGATGATGATGTTAATTCAAATGCGGAATAATCATGAGTTGGCAATTCAAATGTGCACCAGAAGTGACGTGAGCTACATCAGATTTTCACAGCAAGTTAGTGTGAGGCTCCTGTAAATTATTATGACAACCATATTACGAATGTTTGAAAGAGGGTACGACATTGAAACACAATGCTACATCCAAGTACTAGCTCATGCCATACCCACACTCACATAGACAGACTTAGGAATGTCCTGCACAAAGCCTGCAGCCCCTTTCTGCCATTGCAGGGGGTGTCAGGGGAGCAGTCTACACAATATCTGCTCTTTTGTGAAAGTGTCATAGAGCACACTTAGCTACTGTTAACTGAATATAAAAGTGTAAGAACTAGCCAATGAAATGCAAGTGCTCTTTTTCTAAGACATTGGTACAGGGTAAGCTGGTTTCAGCAACAAGCAGTCAAGAAATGGTGACAGAGGAGTTCAGTTTTAATTACTGTAAACAAGTAGCCAATAAATAAACAATCAAAATTGCATGAACCAATCAGTAAAGTATTTCATCACTCAAGATCTTACCAGCACATGCCAGACATTTTCGTTGGCTCCTTCAAAAGAACAAAAGCGAATGCTGACTCCTAAAAGGCCATGGCCTCCCCACATGGACGAAGGCACAATCTCAACATCCCGCACCATCTGGGTTTTGCTGCTGTATACTGTCATGACAATAGGTTTTTCTATGTTGGCCTTTAGGACATCCTTGAGAACATCATTGTCTTGATTCTGAAAAGAAAAAGACAAGGATATATATATACATATCAACAGTGCTTATTAAGTACTAGAAGATAACTGTAAAAGTAAGTGTTCCACAGTATATTTTTTCCATAACTACCAAGCAAGTTTTTCAAAAACCATGTAGGATTATTTCCTACCTGAATGTGAATTGCTCAATTAAATCATATTTACAGACTCCTCAAGGCAGCAGGCTAACAGCCAAGTATAAATAATCCATTTAATAAGAATCCACAAGCCTCATTGAATTGAAAGTAACTTCTGCATGAGTTGTTGACAGTGCTGGGCATAGTCCTCCATGATTTCACTTTGTGCAAGCACAGCATGATGCTAGCATACAATGCAGCAGGTGTGAATTGAGGGAAAGCATTCAGCAAAGAACAAAGTGTGCCGTTTACTCTCGACAGTTAAGCCTTTATAGCAAATGCATGAATGGTAATGTGAAACCTACATTCTTTTTATTATTATTATAAGCTCTATTATGGTAGTACTGTAATGCTGGCACTGGAATGGTGCCTTAAGGTGCTACTTGCTCATAAGTACAGCATACAAGCTGTCCAAATGTTGTCTGCAACAAGGACTTCGCGAAGCACCTACACCACCTACATTTCCAATATAGCAAGTGTAGAAGTGCCAAAAACTTGTGCAGAACTGACACACTGGTGCTCTTAAATACATATAGACTGTTCATTGATTTGTATGATCAGACTATTGCATCAAATTGAAATATTTGTTGTGCTTTTTTTTTTAGGTTTCCTTGTAGACAGGCACTGTTATTGCTTCTGTAATGAGGCTTCTAATTATTTTATGTGATGTGCTTTACGTTTTCTCTAGGCTGCTGTTCTGTGGGCTACTGTTCATGGTATATTCTAAAGTGGCATACTATAACAGAGCAGTGGCTGCAGATTTTTAAGTATTTTATATGATGGGCTATGCGTTCTTTTTTACGTGACCATTTGAAATCTGTAAATATATATATATATATATTTTTTTTCACTCAAATGTATTTTCCCGTCTCTTGTTTCTGCCAAGTAATGGAGAAAGCACCCAGTCAACCTGCAGCTTAGTGGCTTTTTGTGCTTGTCCTTGCATTCCTGTGTTTTTGTAAAAAAGAAATGCTGAAATAAATTAACTTGACTTAAACATTGACAAAGGATTAGAATGCTTGTAATGCATGAATTGTGAAATAGAGGACAAAAGTGGTCCAACCTATGAATAAGTGCAGCAAAATTAAGGAGACCTTATGTTTGCTGTAAGTTCCAGCAGAAAGCCAAAAGCAACTCTAACGTTCTAACTTGGCTCACGGTGAACAAAAACAGCTAAGGTGCAGTGCTTCTGGCTTTTAATCTTGAAAATTCAGTGCCTTTCTCTTTTCAGTTTTTGTCCATGACAAAAAAAATTTAGATCCTATCTATGGATATTTATATTCAAGTTTACTCCCTTCCACAACAGGCAATAGCCTACAAGTGGCACTAGACTGCAAGCCATTGACAGTGTGCTTCTATCTTTAGAATACAATATTGTGTGTGCATAACTTAAGCTTCATTCACCTACTTTTCTTTGTGTGTATGCACTTGTGTTCACTAGTCAGTATATGAGGCCACTGCTATTGCACCCAGAGCCTGTGTCTGTGCAGGTTCCAAGTAAAAACCTACACTGCTTTCTCTAAATGATGCCTGTCACTATGCAGCACTCAACAATGCGTGTATTTGTACAGAGTGCTGACTTTGTATATGCTACCCTTCAAAAAAATTTAATTATGGGGTTTTACGTGCCAAAACCACGATCTGATGAGGCACGCCGTAATGGGGGACTCCGGAATAATTTGGACCACCTGGGGTTCTTTAACGTGCACACAAATCTAAGTACACGAGCGAAATGCGGCTGCCGTGGCCAGGATTTGATCCCACGACCTCATGCTTAGCAGCCCAACACCACAGCCACTAAGCAACCACGGCGGGTTCATGCTACCCTTCACATGTAGCCCCTTTGTAACGACAGTTTGTTGCAGGTGCGCATACTGGTCAACGGCACTTCCTGCTGCACTGACGCGTTGCGTTTCGTGTGTGTGCCACTTAAAGGAAAGTAAATGGCCATTAATGACAAGCCGAATAGCCACTTCATATTGCATGATGTTTAGCCATTTGGCAATTATGCAACTAAGGCTTTCGTGAGATTGGCCACCGAAGTACGCACAAATTTCAAATGGCAGCTATTTCCTGTTCATGCCATTGCATTATGGCAAGTTCACACTTGACCATTCAAAGTACCAGAGTGAAAAACTCCCTGCCACTTCACAGCCCTTCACAAAAAAATTGGAGGACGCTTAGGTTTCGCCTTTCAGAGTGGAATGCGATAGTGTAATCGGTCATCGTTCGCAGGAATGTCGCAGGCATTTTTCTTTATGAGCAGGCTTCACTGCAACACCAACGTGGGAAAGCTAGCTTACAAAGACCAAGCTTACACCGATCCCCTTAAAGTCGGCTTCACTTTTAAACACAAATGCATTGCTAGGAATACATTTTTACAGGGGCAATATAAGCCGTCTTGAATCAAAATGTGAAGGCCCTAGGGCCTTTTTTTATTATTTTATTAATTTGCTGCTGCCCCGAGGCGCGCACGTCCAAAACACATTAGGCAGGCTAAGTCCCAGTTTCACCTGCCAAGGAGGCAAGCACCATATAGGTGGTGTTTTTGCAAGTAATCTAGCCAGGCGCGCCGCTGTAGTATGGTAGAAATGCGGGAAAAGAAAAGGGGTTTGTGTTTGAGCTTCCTCTTAACAGAATTATGTTTTCTCGTACATTCAAATTACAATCCAACGCTACATCTGTAGGTTGTGGTTAAGTCATACTACTTTACAGTTTTTCTTACAGATTTTACTTTGACAAATTCAATTAGTTCACTAACAACTCTGCGCCACGCGGAGGGCCTGCGTGGTCGGGGCGGTTCGGGATTATTTTCTCAGCTGCTGACGCTGGATTTTGTGCGACACGGGGTCCTTAACGCTCTCACGTTAAAACTAGGCATTGAATGCAATCCACCTGGGATCTACTTCTGTTGCCAAAAAAATGTTTTCTCACTGTCAGTCAACAGCAATGCAGTGAGGGCTTCATGTGAATATGTGGATGCGCCTGCAAGGGGTTCACACTGCAAATGTTATCATGCATGTCTCACCCTTGGCCCTTAAATATGGATAGGGTTTGGCATTCCCTACAATAAAAAAATTGGATTACTTTTTTCTGCATTTATACTAAAACAGCATTTTCAGTTTCTTTGGCAACTATACTGCTCAAATGAAATGTAACACTTATTCTCAGCGTCCATTTCCTTCACATAAAAGCATGCCAGCTTTTGTATTTCTTCCTTCACATCTACTATTCACATGAACGTTTACCTGTCCTATTGGCAATATATTTAGCGAGGAGAATGTTCGATAGCACCACTTTGCTTTTTTTTTTGTTGATGTAGTGGCAAACAATGCAAAGACAGTGGACTTGATGTGGTGTAACTATGAGGCACATGCAACCACCATACTAATGCACACTGACTATTCAACTCAGTGAACTCTCTGTAAGTGTAGCAACAAAATGCTGCCAAGTGGTGAGTATGGCGAGGTATAGAGTGACCAGTTCTGCTTATTACAAGTAGATTTTGGCATGTTGCCTCCAGCTGACTCACTTGCAAAAAATAAATCACTGGTCATAGTTTATTGGGCTCCCTTGGCATTACAGTGGAACCTCGTTGATATGATTCTGCTTAATACGTTTTTCAGGATGATAAGTTTTTTTTTTTTTTTCTTCTCTCTTCCCGAAAATTCGATTTGGTTGGATAATACGTTGGGATGATATGATTTTCGGATGACATGCTTTATTTTCCGATTCCTGTGAAGATCGTATCAACGAGGTTCCACTGTAAAACTATTTTGATCCAGAAGGTGGCAGTTTGATGTCTTCTATCATTTGTAGGTATTTTCACATGGTCAAATTTCCAGGTGGCCAAGTGTGCAGCATTAAAGGAATATTAATGACAATCACTAAACCAATCTAGATACCTGAAATATTCTCTCAAGACTGTATTTGCATTTATTCGGCAAAACAGGCTGGTTACTAGCAGAGGAGATGGAGGCCAACTTTTTCCCATTTTAATTTTTGCCTCCAAACCGCAGCACTATCACTGTGCTGTTACGGATTTAGTTTTGCACCTTGTGATCGTTTTTGCAATGGGTAATGTTATCAAATCTCACTATAGGCTTGCTTCCTTTAGAATGCAATGTAACCCATGTTAATCAGTAAACTGTTAGCCAGTCTGCAGTAGACACTTGTGGGAACCTCAAAGTATCATCACCACTAGTCTTTTGTTTTGCCATCTTTCCTGGTGTGCTAAGTGTCTAAAAAGTATAATTTACCAATCTAGTTTCGTTTATAATTGTTCTTTAGTTTCCCTTTAATTTATATTTGTAACCGTTCATGAGAAAAGAGAAGAGCTACGGAAAAGTTATAACCATATTTGCTTTGTTGCAATCTATGATGACAACTAGTTGTTGGTAAGTTTTCTGATTATATTAGAACTTACATTTTTCAAAAATTTCTATAAAAATATATATTTTTTCGAATGAGCCAGATTTATAAATAAATGCATTACGTAAAATATTCCAGTTCATATGAGCTTGTTTTGAGAGGGAGCATACTTAGCAATAGTTGGAAAAAAAAATTACAATTGCAATGAACATAAATGTAGTTATTCATATTTCCTTCATAGAATGAGTACTGACGCTATGGCAGCTCTGTACTGCTTCTATGCTGCGACATTCAAGATTACTAAAGTGCAAACCTAAATCTATACCCTTATTTTTCCTATATGAATCTGTCCTAGAGTACTGACCTTCAATTAAAAGTTAATTAAAGAAAATAAATATTGCCAGACTATTTTCAGTGTATTTTGGTTTTAAACTGAGAATGCAGAAACCTATCTGCAGATTATCAGCATTTCTTTGAGTCATAAGACATAATGCAGAGGAATGAACAGGAAGGCAGAACATGAGTAGTACCCTGTCAACATTTCTCCTCATTTCTGCCATAGGGCTACATGGCAGGCCAATATAGAAAAAACAAACAATGGTGGATGGGAGTGGTTCAAAACTTGTTGCTACATCTGAGCACTAAAAGTCAAGAAATGTGAATGACACAGTGGTTCCGTGGCAGGAAATCACTCTGGAACCTGACACCAAATGCTCCAATGTGAATGTACCTAAGTGCACAGAGGCAATTGTTTTTTGTTCTTGTTTTTTTCCAGTAATTCCAGTAAGCCAGCACACCTATGACCTCCATACAAAGTTCATCCTCTTTTGCAACATGCCACTTTTATAGCCAATACAAGAATAAGTGGGGATAGTGATGCTGCCATGAACAATACGCAACTGCCTCATGAAAATACATTGCTCATACAATCAACTATCAGTCAAAAAAAAAAAAAAAAAAAGCACATGGTGAAAAACTCCATACACAAGTGCCAAAGAGCAGGTAAATACAACATCCAGCATGTGCATTTGCCTGGTTAAATGTGTGTAAAATGCAAAAGTAAGTGAGCAACTAAGCCAACAAGATATCACGGGACACTGGGTGGCTCTCACGTAGCTTGAAACATTACTTACTGAGTAAATATATTTGGGCAAATATATGTAACATGTAACATGCCTCAACTGCAGGAGAACTTTCTCCTTTATCACTGTGCTTCATCCTTACATCAGAAACAAAACGTCAAGTAATTCTCACCATAACCACAGGAAATGATTGATTGTAATGAGCTATGCTACATAAATGGGGTAAACAGATTTTGGAACTGCTTACATTGAACAACACCGCCAGCATATTTTTTGGCCCTCTCTAAAGCAGCACAAGACTCTTGACCAGCCCATTTCTCCTTTCTTTTTAGACGTTAAATGCAAAAGTGAATCTTGTTCAGCTTTGTTTTTGTTTTCTTACCGAAAATTCTGAACCTGAAGCAAAGCTAATACATGTGCACACATTGACCATATGTTATGCATGTCACAGTGCAACATATCTTGTCAGGATCCAAAAGGTTGCACATATAACAGCCGAGTGCAGATGTCATGTAACACAGAATCCAAGTTTCTCACAAGATTCATATCTGGCAAAGCAACAACTATCATTAAAACATTTTGAAAAACACATACCAAACGTGTGTTCCCGATGGCAACAATAAAATCGAAAAAGGCCTCCAGCCCAGCCTTATGTCCAGGGGAATTCTCTTGAACCTAGATGCAGACAAATCAGAGACGGTGAATGTCATTCTCCAGCTTTATCCAGGTTATCTATCTAAAAAAGCAAAATACAGCTGTACCAATGAACACGACTGCAAGAGGTTTGCATAGACCACAAACATACTAAAGTGCCCTAGCTCCGTTCTACAATCTCGCTTACATGCTTGATACGATTAGCATAACGGGCCTTGTTCACCACGCCTCCGTGTCTGCAAGGTGATGAGCGAAAACTGGACATGAGTCGTGAGAAATGCATTTCCTGTTCACTTAATGTGTATATATATATATATATATATATATATATATATATATATATAGTTAAAAAAATATAAGCACGTAGGAAAAACATAACAGGACTTTACTGACGTTTCGGCCGGGGTCCAGCCTTCATATATATATAATATATATATATATATATATATATATATATATATATATATATATATAAAGTGTGTGAGTAACTTTTCATAAAGTGTCGTTTTCTTTCCAACCATTGAAGCTTGCACGAGTCACAGTGAAATAACGTAGCTGGATCACAGCGTAGGTTGCGCTTCAGGCTGTCGGCCCTTTTACCGAAAAGCCATCACTATTACACTCGGTAAGGTCAAGTATGCGTACCGCTTTCCAACACGCACGTTTCTTAGTAACGGCTGTCGCTCGTAGAGAAACAGGAGAGTTTACTTGCTATTACATTTCATACACCGTCATTTTGCGATTGAAACGGACGCAACGAACAAGTGGCCAAAGGCTCTGCACACAATCGGTATGGCACTGTTCAAAACTGCACGGTTACAGTCACACATGCCGAGTGCACCAGTGGCCCATTTTTATGGGACAGCGCAACAGCGCACACAGTGATCTGATACACATCACAAAACGTATCCTACTTCAACCTTTTTATTTTCTCTATAATGCGCCATTCCTTACCATGCTGTTATATTTACTGTCTTCGGGTGCAAGGAATGCGATGGTGAACTATGCTGACAGTACCGGCATGTTCATTACGTGCAACTTCTTACCCGTAAAACGTGATATCCCTCCGTGCCGCCTCCAGGAATGGCACTACTTTGTGAGCCGCCCATCTTATGAAACCGTCAACCCCCGTAAGCTTTCAATCAACACATTAAGGAGCCAAGTTGATCACAAACCTAACGTGTACCCCTACGTGGCAAGGGGGACAGCTCGCAACAGTTTCTTTTTTCTGTATCTACGTTTTTGATACGGAAATCAGTAACGTCACCTATCGGTGTCAACCGGTTTGATTAAATAAGTTGTGTGAGCATTTCTATAAGATAACTTAACGTATTAAATTTTACTTACATGTGTAACAGTAATTTTACTTATAAATATTGAAGAGAAAAATATGCGGCTTTAGTGGCAGATTAGCCAATCGGAAGCCAGCGCAGATGGCGGGAAACTGAGTGGCCAGTGTGGCGCCAAGTGGGTGAAGTGGCAGCAGCCGGGCAGTTCGCGCGCAAAATGTGCGGTATCAGCTGAGCGACCGCAGTGTGCCTTTATGTTTCTACTTGCGTTGCTCAACTCCTTAGGAAGTGCCTGTCTTCACGTTTGTCAGAAAAGATAGGCTTTCGTCATCGTCCAGGAGGATCGTGTTTATAACCAGCACGACACACTTGTAAGGGATTTCCCGTCGTTGCTGTCTCCGTTTACGCTGTCAAGTGACATCGTGGTCTGCAGGCATGCCTTCCACCCAGTCCATTCTTCAGCTTCCCGTGCGAAAATCTGCACGCTGTGCTGCGAAGGCTAAACAAAGCAGTAAGTCGCCTAGCAACTCTAAAAAAGCCCTTCTCGACGAGAATAGTGTGCGCCAGATTCACCGAGTTAGCAAGAGGCTCTTCTCCGGTGACGACGCATCTGCTCCTTCGTCCGACGGTAACGGTAGGCTCCCATGACTTTTTTTTTTTTTTTTTTCCATCTGCTGGCGTCGTTCTGTAAGAGAAATTCTACTGCAGTGTGTGGCTCGCTACACCAAAATATATGTTTATTTCCTTTCTTCAGGGTCACATCAGTCCCCTACAGCGCAGTCGCCGAAGAAAGCCAAGGAGATATCCAGCCATGAAAATATGGTTTCCCTCTGTCTCTCCACGCCCGACAGTGAGTGTTGTAAAACACGTTTCTTGATGGCACGCATAGACGTTTTGCACGAAGTAAACTAGGAACGTTGTCTTGCATTCTGTGTCCAGTAATCGTTTACAAATAGCGATATTCTGACCTCATCCCTCCCTTTTATCGCAGCGTCGTTGTACCAGAAGGCAAAGCAGAATTTAACGTCACAGTCAAGCGTCCGCGTTGTCGGTCGTCAAAGGGAGATGGAGGAAATGAAAAACTTCCTGCACTCTAATTTGCGTGCCGGCTCCTCCGGTAGCCTGTACGTTTCTGGCGCACCGGGCACCGGCAAAACTGCTTGTCTGTCACACATACTCGAGACATCCAAGGTAAGTTGTCTATCTAAATGAATGACACTATACGGTGTGTTTCAGCCACGAGTGTCTCCAGTTATTTGAGACAAAGTGATAATTGTGGGTGGCAAAATGGTATAGGAAACTGTGCCGTAATTGCTAAAACGCTCAATTTGCCAACCTTTATTAACTAGCTGTTTTTCTTAATCGCATTACTGTACATGTCGCAAGTGCGGGATTGAAGCTGGTTATAGCTCAAGGTATTTCCATTTACAATATGGTTGGGAATAGGAGACGATAACGGGTATTCCGGATAATCAGGGCGCAGGAGGTTAAATACAAGAACTGGAAAACATAACAAGCTCTGTCCTTTGTTTTCCTGTTCTCCTATTCTGCCTCCTGCACGCTGATCATCCTGAATATTTGCACTTAGTTTCAGGATATGCAGCCCTAAAAGTATGGACATAAAACATTGGTATTTCGCAAAGGATTTCTTCAGAAATGTTAAGGGGTGCTCTCTGGGGAAATGAGGAGTGCCAGTTCATACTGCAAGTTTGTGAACATATTTTTCAAAACTGGGATACATGAGCACTGACCGGCTTTAATTGTGCCATCTGTTACAAGTAATTATGAAAAGTTTATTAGTGACATTTATTTTTTAGAGCTCTTATTTGTGATTATTGCGCAGTTTCTCATGTCTGCCTCTGTTAATAAATCTTGGCCATCAAAAATAATCATTTTGTCTCAAATGCCCTACCAATTATTATACACCCACTGCTGATACAACTGATAGATATATTGCGTGTTACCGTGAGCAATATAATGTGCCCGATTTTTATCATTTCAGGATCTCTTCAAATTCCAGTATGTGTTTGTCAACTGCATGACACTACAAAGCAGCTCTGCTATTTACCAGAAAATTATTGCTGGTCTTGGCTTGTCACCTACCTGTAGCAATCACCTTGAGACGATACGCAGAAGACTCACTACCAAGGGCCATCCCATGTGAGTGTTCTTAACAATCAGTATGAAGCATGTTGTGCTTATCCGTCACTATGCAGTATTAACAACTTGCATAGTGTCTGTGGTTTGGCAAATGGAGTTCTGTGGGAAGGTGAAGGAAGTTTCGTGAACGGGTCACCCACCCGAGAGTCGCTTCATGCTACATGTCGTGGTCGAGTGACAAGTATCCGACGAGATTGACAAGACGTACTATGTGTTAACTGACAACTGTTTAATAGGTTACATAAGCTTGCATGGCTACATGTCGACTCCTCTCATACGGTCTGGGCACGGTCCCACAGAGGCTTCTCCCATGATAGTGTACGAGTGCCATCTCATTGCGGTCGTACACACGGCACTACTCTGAGGTGGATTACATTTTTTTTCCATTTCATTATGGACAGTAGATTTACCAGTACAAACACAATCATAAGTGAGTTGTCATTTCAATTTATTATTGCTGTTCTTTTTATTGACCTTTATTGACTTTGGTTGCAGGATCATTGTGATGGATGAAATTGACCAACTCGACAGCAAGAACCAGACAGTGCTGTACTCGCTTTTTGAGCTCCCTCAATTGAAGAATTCTCGTGCCATAATTTTTGGTAAGCATAGCACCATTTTCATTAGACCTAGGCAATATCTGTGTAATATGATTTCTGTGCAAGGCAAAGCATGGATTAGCTGGAACCTGCAAAGTTTATCTTCATGAAGATCTAAACATAATAATAAAATAAACGAATTGTCCATGTTTACTGACAGTAACAGGATATGTGCTGTGGTGGCCTGAAAAATTCGGAACAGCAGTGAGCTGAACTGAATTAATATTTTTGCTAAGGGGTAGATAGTTCTGCTCAAAAAAACCCTTTTTCTAAAGGTACAAGCTAATTACATGTTGGATTCCAATGTTGTGACTGCCCTTGTGATCATGTAACATTAGTGATTTGTAGCGAAGCCTATCGCAAAAAATAAATAAAGGCCATTGCTCCATGCTGGTAACAGCTGACTGACCCTTTTTCTTTTTTTAATGCTGTTCACTGCGATTACTCTGATAACATGTTGGGCTATAGACATTCTCAATTCCAGCTAGAACAAAAAAAAATGAATTCTTCAGTGCAAAACATTCCATGTAGCGGGATGTATTGTGGCAAACAGTAGGGTTGATGAGGCTGCTGCTTTATTTCCTAGAATTCAATTAAAATGCTGTACGCAATATTTTATTCAGAAGCTCAGTGTTTTATGTTCTAGGTCCAATCTGAATGGTCGGATTAATTCGTGGGCAGTGCCAGTTTAATGAGTTGGAAGGACAGTTAGTGCTATAAAATGATATATCAGGTGCAGTGAAGGTTGTTTGTGG
Source organism: Dermacentor silvarum (assembly GCF_013339745.2). Lineage (NCBI taxonomy): Eukaryota > Metazoa > Arthropoda > Arachnida > Ixodida > Ixodidae > Dermacentor > Dermacentor silvarum. The sequence continues at coordinate 20,033,283 of NC_051154.1, forward strand.
AAACTAATTTGTTTTCTAAGCTACTGCAGATTCACAAAACTCGGATCCTTGCAAAAATTGAGTTTACGTTATTTGAAGTGTTCTGTCAAATGTTGTTTCGAATTGCGTGGGTGTTCTTCAGGAAAGCTTCATGGGAAGCTAGTTGTCAAGGGATCATTTTGATTTATAATGCACTGCTTCTGTGGTATTCGACATCAAAAAAATTATGAAAATTTCTGCTCGCGAATCGTCATTCTTTGTATTGTGGTGTACTAAAAAGGTAAAATATGGGTATTATTTATGGTAAGAGCTATGCATTTTCCTTTTAGCTTGCTACCTAGTTCACATCCACACAAATTCTTCTAAATATTATTAAAAAAGGAACACTGTGAAACAAACTGTAGCAATGAAACTGAACAGTGTAGGATACCAAGATTGACCTAGAAATTCAGACCCATTCTCGTTTAAACTACTACACTCCTCTCCAATGCTCGAGTGCTCACCGACTTTCTAAGCATACATTGGCGCAGCCAGGCGTGCAGCAGTGCACTGAGCGAGGCACAACTTTCACGTTACTGCAGGCGCAATCGGTGGGTTTCGCCACATGTGATGCGTGGAGGGCAACACTATGTGTTGGTGTTACAGGGAATCGAGCTTTGCGTCAATTCAATGAACACTCCTCTCTCATTGGTGGAAGCACATGTGGCGGCTTGTACACTTCTATCAGTAAAAGCACCTTCTGGCTTGCTCATCTTTCTCGCTGCAGAAGGTGCAAAACTGAGCAATGAGCTAAGAGAAGCTAACACTTTAAAATGTGCCTTGGTTTCCAATTGCTAGTTGTGGCTGTTGCCATTTTCCAACCTTTTCCGTGGGTCTTGTATTCAGATGTCATTCTTGTTATCTCTGAAACATTGCTGATGAGGTTCTGCTCGTGTGCCCAGGAATTGCCAATGCCCTGGATCTCACAGATCGTGTGCTGCCACACCTGCAAGCCTACGGCTGTCGACCGACATTGCTTCATTTTGCACCCTATTCTAGAGACGAAATAGTAGCCATACTCACGGATCGTCTTAGTGAGGTATGAAATGCTCTTTGCTCGCATTCTTATAGTGCCATATTACTCTCTTCTGAAGTTATCCTCATCACCCATCACTTTTTTTGGCACGTAAAACCCCATAATTTAATTTTTAACCCATCCCTTCTGTGAGGCAGAGAAATTTGGCAAAATATGTTTGGCTTAGTTCCAGTGAAACAGTGAAAATGGCTGTTACCATTCTTGGTACATCTTTGCAAGTTCTTTTTTTGCTCTATTTGTGCCTGAGAGTAGCAAACCAAATGATGTCAATGATAATTCGCGTAAGATTTAAAAAAAAAAAAAAGCAATCTTCACAGATATTGGGTGGGTGTACTTTCTCAAACTAGTCCTCCAACACAGTTGCTCTAGCTGAAATATGCACTCCCTTTAAAAACATATTGAAGAGCTAGAAATTGGGCCCCTTAGTATTGTGGCATCATTGCACAGGTGATTAGTGCTGGCTTCTCTTGGCTAATGGCTTGCTGCTTGTGCACACTACTACAGAATTAGCTGGTGCACCCATCGCATGTAAAGTTTGTGTTTGGCACAGTAGAGGAATCGTGGACAATAGCTAGGTACAGATTTTCTGAGCCTCTTCGTGTTCACCTTCAACTAACTCGACATGCACACCATCCTTCGTTGTCACCTTTAGCAACCTGTCTAGACTCTACCTACTCAGGACCTCTCACGTTCTGGGATGTTATTAATTGGGTTTCACTCTTACCACCATCCCAGAAACTTTTTTATAGGCACTGTGTAAACCATTAGTACGTCTAAGTATATCTAGTATTCTAAAGAAGTCCCATGTCCCCTCTGCAGTCATCAAGCAGCTCATCTTGTCCCATTTGGCTGTGGTATACAGCAGCTCTCTTCACATATACACTGACAGATTCGTCACTTTAAGCATCTCGGCAGTGGCCTTTGTGATCGTACATTAGGTAACTCTTGTCAGTTCAAATTGGACCACAGGTTGACTTCCAACAGCTGCACATCTAGTTGCCATACAGGCAGCTGTTTATTTTGTCTCCTGCCTGACTGTACAAGTAGACGGTACTTTCTGACACAAAATTGGCTCTGCAACTATTGATTATTTTATAAGAGAAGACCATTATTGACGTTGCTCAGCTGTTTGGCCTTGCACATCGAAATGCTCACTCCATTACCTTTCAATGGGTACTTGGACACTGGCTTCACCAGCAATGAGCATGCCAATGAAGCAACTGAAGTATCCATCTTGTACTCACAAATATATGTAAACTCTTTGCTCAAGCTAGATTGCACAATAGCTCAACCAGACCATCAGTACAGGCACCTACTGAAAATTCACCCTAACGGGACTTTTCACCTCACAGTGCTAAAGTCAAGCAAAGCCTTGACACTGCCTTCACTCCACACTGTGCAGACCTCATTGAATGTGCAGACAGCACGAACTGTGAATATTGCCAAATGCGAGAGATTCTGCAGCATGTGTTTTGCGACTGCCCTGCTTACATACAAGAGTGGCATATGCTGGCCTCTACAGGTGGCAGACTTAGGACAAATATTATTGAAAGGGGCTATTTTGAGCATATTGTATAACCACGCAGCACCAAAGACGGCTACAAGGGCTCTTGTGGACTGTTTTCAGAGCACTGAAGGTGTACTTGAGACTTTAAGGAAACCACTGCATTACATGGCTATTATATGCATTACATGGATACACTAAAATCCATGTAATTTGAAATCTGCTAATTCGAATTGGATGGATAACTTGAACTGATCGGCTGGTCCGGGCAGAGTCTCATATACAGTATAGACCACTTATAATGTAACTGCTTATAGTGCAGGACCGGATATAGTACGGTCATTTCAGACTCCCGTTAATTTTCCCATAGCACTCCATGTATACGCATACCGCTTACAGTGCAGCTGTGTGAGATGAAATACCGGTTATAATGCGGCTTCCACGGGAAAATCTTGCCAACAAGGGCAGTAGCGAGCACGCTTCTCAACGAGATGCGCCCACCGATGGGAGAGGAGGAGCATGAGACGTGGAGCACGAGTCCAAGGGTGATAAAATCGTCGCCACGCTTATGTGCGAGCGAAAGCAAGCGGGGGACACGCGCCTTCACGGAGAGCGAACGCACAGCGGAGAGAAAACGCTACTTCCGTTGCACGAAAGGCCGTGGTGGTATGGGAGGGAGGGAGGGGGGGCGATGCTGTGCTGCAGCACCAAATGCGTATCTTGCAACCGGGCGCAAGGGGAACTGGCGACGCAATCTCCCCACACGAAAGAAGCAAAGCGGGAAGGCAGCATGGGGAGGAGGGGCTTCTACTCTGCCAACAAATGCGATCGCACCTGTGCCGGCTGTCACGCGCACCGTATCTTGAAAGCGATCTTCACACGGCTCTGACCTTTGTATGCGCTGTGCTTACGCCGCTCAGTTTCCGTTGAAGCGATAGACCGCACGAACCCTCGCTCGCTGCACTCGCTGCGGCGGCCGCGTTTTGACAGTGGTTGTCTGCGGTCATCAAGTTTGCATCATGTTTGCTTGTGCACGTTGACACCACGCTTGTTAATTCAGTTAGTAAGCGAATGTGTCAAGTTTATGCAGCCGATAAAACTCCTATCCCTACTCCTTTTAGCTCTCTACTAATTTGCTATCGCAATTGATGCTTCGCCTTTCGGTCAAAACTGAGACATTTAAAAAATTATTAGTACTTTGACTGCTTCATGCGAAGATTGTGGGTACTTGGACATTAACCTTTGAACGTTCGTAAATTTAAACGGATGCAAAAAACTCCCAGTCACACGCTTCGATTCTCGGATACGCACGGCTGCTTGGTCTACATGTTTTGCATATGTGCAGGGCTTGTAAATCATTGTTTTGGTTATGGTGCAGTACCGCTTATAGTGCAGATATTCACGACTCCGGCGACTTACGTTATAAGCGGTCTACACTGTATGTTGAATATGGAAAAACTCCTGCAAATTGGAACTCCCAGAACTGTGCATTGCTTATTTCGGACAATATTTCTTGTTTCCGCATACGTACTGCTTTTAAATGAACCTGAGCAAAAGACTGATGTGTCACTAGCCACCATAACAATGTCCACCGCAAAAATTAATCCTTTTAGTTTTGTGGGATATGTTGGGTCCCAGTGCATGCGCTGCCTCTCCACAGAACTGGCACAAAGTGCCGCGTTTCAGTGGATACTCAAATGCTGCAGTGAAGTATTGGGCTTGTTCCGCATCGCCAACGAATGACCATCTGTAATTGCTGTGGCACCCTCTGATAGGCACACCAGTGCTATTGTTCTTGTCGTTGCACTCCCAGCACGAATTATCCGCACTCACTCATTGATTCACAATTTCTGAGACAGCGCTTCCAAAAATGAATATTAAGGCACTACCCCTTGGTGATATCTTACAGCCACTGACAGACTATTCTGAAAGCTTCAGCCATTTCGAAACCTTACGTAGCACCGCTTGAGAATTCGACTTCCGTCCTCCCGCCACCTGCCACGACCTCATGCTGATTTGGCCATCAAGTTGACCGAGTCTAGGAAAAAAATTGATATTTTGATCGTCAGCGCCTCCTCAAAATTGAAAGTTGCGAAGCCTAGTAAATTCAGTCATAGCTGGCTTTGGTCCAAACAATGGCAGAAGCCAAGCCAAGCCACAAGTTAAGGGTATAGAGGCTGGAAGGGCTCTTGGCCTTTCTAGTAAGGGAGTGCATTTACAGTCTGCCATGCAAGTTCCGCGTGTCCGGATTTGTTCCTTTACATAGGAAGTTGTGACACTGTCTTGGGTGGCTCCTTTGACTTTTATTACAAATTTTTGTCAGTTACAAGCAGCACCAACTCCACCCTTTATGTCTATTGAGAAGAAGTAAGGGAACTGCTCAACAATTGCCGTTGCAAATAAACCCGCCATCATACGGCTATGGGAGCATGGTCAGCCTCTGTTTAAGTTGCAAAGGATGGATATTTGGTGCATTTGGAGATCATACTTTCATCCATCTTTAGCGCCAGCCATGACAATGGTTCAAATACAGACTGACCAGGTCGCATGCAAGCGTGTGTGAATGCAGCAACATGTTGACCAGCTTTTCTGGCAACTTGTGGAATACTTATTTTCTGGTGAATTCGACATTTCACAATCTGAATTACAGTTCGGCAACTGTATTGTGCACTGTAACGCACACATTATTGAGCACCATATTTAAAGGGACTATCTTTTGTTGGAACTTCATTTTGTCCTAATAATTTTCAGGTCCCCTTGGAGGTCTATTTTACTATTCCACTGTACAGATTTCTTAATTTTGTTGTCTTTCATAATTCTTTTTCATTCCCCTTACCCCTTCCCCTGTGCAGAGTAGCAGGCCATGGTTATAGTACTAGCTCAGGCCAACCTCTGTTTTTCCTGTAATTCTCTCTCCTCATCTTGGATTTGGCACTACTGCAACACTATTGCACTGCCAAAAATAGGCTACTCTACACCTGCAAAGTACACTCAGCTTCAACTTTTTTGTAACATGACAAATCAGTTCAAAATGCAGTTGCATTTTTGAAAACATTTTGAGCTGTATTTGTGGGGCTTTCAATTCTTATGACCTGTGTGTATTTTATTTTATTTCAGTGTCATGCAGTAATTCAGCCTCAAGCCATTCAGTTCTGTGCACGAAAAATTGCTGCTTGCACAGGAGATGTCCGGAAGGCACTGGATATATGCAGGTATGGCCCAATTTTCTTTCCAACTCTGTACCTTGAGCTGCCTTCTCTTTTGTCGGCAGTTTTAACTTGTGGCATACTGAAATTTTGTCAATTGGTATAAGTGATTGTAGAGTTAAAAAAGCAGATTTAAATGCATTGGAAGTTGAAGAAACTTCTGCATCATGTGTTCAGTGTTAAAGTTGTGCTAATGTTTAAATAGGTCAAAGTTGTTAAGTCATTGCTTCTTGTGCACTTCTTTTCCAGGCGAGCTGTCGAAGTTGTAGAACGTTCCACCAAAACTCAGCAGGTGCTAGTTCCACGGCCCGAGCATGGTATGATTAAACTACTGCAAAATCCAAATTATCTAAAAACTTACCCAGAACAGTCTTGCTTGCGATGTTTCATGCCAATTAGTTTAGATAAACAGCATTATTGTATTGCTCATTTTTACTAATGTCCTATTAAAGCATCCTACATGCTATGTAGAATGGCAGTAATGTTTACTTGAGCGTGGACACTCGTCCTGGCAGTTCATCAACACGGGACTTCATTGGACAAGCTTGTTCATTGGACCTTACAAGCATTTTCCAGTAGCATATCTAGAAGTTTTACTCAGATGTGCACCATTCTTGTAGGAAGACAGTAGTGGGACTGGTTGTAGTCATTTTACTTAGGGTTTAACACATTTGAGAGGCATAGATACCAGCCCACTTTGCCGTATTTGCAATGGCCCTGAAGTTTGCGTGTAAAGTTCTCCTTTCTGTCTTGCACCAGAACATACTTCAAATGTGGCTGCACTTTGTCACAGGTTATAATCTGGGCTCTCCCAAGAAGGCACCCCTCAAGGTCGTCAACATGGCACACATCTCTTCTGTATTGGCAGATGTGTTTGGATCTTCAGCAATGGGCAGCAAGGATCTTAATGCCACCTTGCCATTGCAGCAGAAGTTATTGCTATGCACATTGGTGGCGCTGCTTAAAGTCAAGAAGTTGCGAGATGTGCCTCTTGGAAAGGTAAATGCACTTATTTAAGATATTTTTTTGTTTGAAGGTTTGTGGCTGCTAATAACACTAAAATAAATTCTACCGTGTTTCAAAGCAGCTACAACGTACTAAGCAGCAGAGGACAAGGAACATGAGTAGCCAGTACCAGCACCTGTCTACTCAAATTCCTTGTCCATTTAGTATTGTTAATATGTTCCAAAGGTGCTTTTTACTGACATAGCCAAACAACCTTCACACCAATTAAATCTGTGTTCTCCAAGATTTTTGCATTTCATATGCATGGTAGCACAACCATGTTGATGGTTGCAGTATGCCACTAGGAAGATAATCTGCGAGTGAATTTTTAATAGTATGTATATTTCTGTTCTAAGCTGCAGGTATTTTATTATAAATAAGTGCTTACTTTAATTATCTTCCTCTTCTTGCTGTGCTCATTGCATTGCACAATCTTGCATTATATTTGGGATGACACTTTTGTGTACTAAGGTTTATTAATATCTCCCAACATTCAATGGTCAATGATTTCAGCTTCAAGAAGCCTACATGCGCATCTGCCAGAGGCACCAATGCTCCACTGACCAGTCGGACTTCCAATCCCTCAGCACCCTGCTAGATTCTAGAGGCCTAATCACTGTCAAAAGGCACAAGGAGCTCCGACTGAGCAAGGTATGTGACATTGTAGACTATCACGCCACTGTATTTGTCTTACCTACAGCAGGCTTTTACCCTAAACCACTTGGAGAGAGGGTGTGTTAGTGTGTGTCTGTCTGTCTGCATGCAACTGGTGTAGACACATGTACACAAAGCAATAGATTGAATTAATTTTAAATTGTATTGAATGAAACCGAGCGGCTGCTGCCTCATTCTTTCCACATCGCATACCTTCGGCAAACGCGACTTCAGAACTCGTAGCGATGGCTGCGTCAGCACGTGTTTGGTGTGGTGACACCACGGACCAAAGCACGTGGGAGTTTAGACCCTCCCACGCTTAGCCGTGCGAGGCTTAGCCATGTCCGGTGAAAAGGGGATGCTGGAGGTTGAGCGGATGCCAGATGTTTGGACATTTGAGGCCCCTTAGCAGTGGCAACACACCTCTTTGGCCTACACTTCATATAGATAGCACCACCGGGCTGGCCCACACGCAGGAGATCGACCAGTCGCCTTTTCCTATCTTTCACTTTCCTATCTTCTTTCTACGATATCTTCTGTCTACTTTCCTTTGCCCCATTTTCTTCATCTTCCCGAGTAACCTGGTATGCTTTGTACGATTGGCATGGTAAGGCTTGCTTGACCACATACCCTGCCATGTCTCCTTGGTGGTGGGTTACTGGCATTGTCGAATATACTATACATTTCATGGGATCTTCCAAACCCTTCTCAACTGATCATCCCTCAAAAACGGTGTGCACTGATGCTACCTTTCATTTCTTTCTAAAGAACAAAGTAACATTCCCTAAATATCAAAAGTTAACCAACCTTGTGGCATTTGGGGATAGCCCTGTCACCCTAACGGCACACCGAACCATGAATACTGTCAAAAGGGGAATTTCAGAGGATTACCTGATGGATTTGGGCGATGAACTCGCGGAAGGATGAAAACGTAATTAATGTACAAAGGATCAAGATCAGATGCGACAACAAGGAGCTACTAACTAAACAACTAATGTAGTCACCTTTGACTCTAGCACATTCCCGGAGACACTAGAAATGGGATAAATCAAAATCGCAGTACGACCGTATGTACATTCCAAACCCGCGGCGCGGTTTAAAGTGCCAAAGGTTTGGCCATGCTTCTCAGAGCTGCCAAGGCCAGATTACCTGTGCGAATGCAGTATTCAAGAGCATTCTGCTGATGACTGATGTACGTGAGTAAGGAGTACTCGCGTACTTCTCCCAGAAATATCTCAAAGAAACATCTCGGAAAGCAAGTGAAGACACCGTGTCTCCAAGCCTCTCAGCTACCAAGTATTGCGTATCCAGCGTTCTTTCCAGAAATGACACCAAATTATCTCTTCGGTATTGTCTCAACTATTTCGTTCCATTAGCCACCAGGATGGGACAATATAAAGCCTTGTGATTTGAAAACTAATTTACATAATCTATATAAGTGCTTTTATGGATCTTAAATGGTGTATATGCAGCAGGTAAAATACCAGCTGAGATGAGTCTCAGTTATTACATCAATACATAAGCAAGGTAAAAATAGTGAAATTACAAATTACAGACCAATAGCAATCCTCTGTCATAACACATATTATGGGAAAAAATATTTCTGCTGTCATTACTTACTGTGATAAACACTTAATGTTTTCAGAAATCTAGTACTGGTTTAGAAAACACAGAAGTACAGTGAGGCTTTTAGAAAACTTTCTAAAAGTGTCGCTGTACTTCTGTGTTACCAAAATTGTGAATTCTGCTCGACCATTCTGTACTTCTCAACAAGCATCAGCTGCTAATGGGTTTTAGGAGGAAATTTGCAGCTTCTTCTTTTTTTTTTCAAGAACTATTGTACAGAAAGATAGCAAGCGGTAAAAATAGACAATCTGGTAAGCCAAAAAAAGATCAAGTACAGAATTCCACAAGGATCTACAATTGGCCCACTTCTTTTCAATTATATGTGTATACACAAATAATCTGAATATGTATGTGGATGATACTGCATTAGTGTGTACAGAATTCGCATGAGAGGGCAGTGACATGCATGCAAGAAAATAACAAAATTATGGGTTGGGTGTCTCAGAATTACGAATTTGTCAATCAAAATAAAACAAGTCATTTGCATAAGAAGTCCATATAAACATATTGATTTTAAATCTAGTCTTTCCCTGTAGCAGAAGTGCGGAAACCGTGGCATTCGTTCACCATTAGAGTACAGTTCCACTGTACCTAGACTATAAGTGATGAATTTTATAACTGGGACGAACAAGTCCAACGTGTTTGCAAGAAACTAAGGGCAGTTGCAGCACATATCTATAGGCTATGGGAGCTATAGCTATAGGGCTACAGCTTCATGTGTCTGTCACTAGGCAAAAATGCATTATGATACAATATCTCGGAGTATGGCGATTGCTCTAAAAGCAGGCAGGGAAGAATCTATAGAATTATTAGGATTGCTAAGAACATCGCATCTGGTTCAAGACTGCACAACAACGAAACAGATGAAATACTAAAACAACTGTGTGTACTAAACTTTCAGCAATTATACAGATACGTTATCCTCACTACTAGGTATTATAACACAGAATTTAAAATATCTGTGTATAAAAGAAAACATTACAGAAAACAAAGATACTGCCTAGAGAAGAACTTGCGAATATTAACAGTTATAGCAGATTAATCGATCGCTTAGAAAATGGTGCATCACGCTAACATAGAAGCTCTTCTCTCTTTTTTCGTGCTTGTAAAAGCACCTTTTTGTAATAAACCAATATTTTTAACAATGAAGCTTCGCTCACAATGTGTAGCAGTGGCGCGATAGCTGGTGCAATATTATGCATGCAAGCTCCAAGAAATTGGCTATAGCTCTGCACAGCCGCAAGAAAGCAGAAATCGAGGAGTCGCTCTACGAGAATTCGAAGGGTAGCCATTTCTTATGCGAAGCCCGCCGCGAAGTGCTGTGTACCATAATTCACATTGTTCTCCAGTGACCTGCAATAACTCTGCGGATCCCAGTTCTTTATTCAGAGATTACCCCGCATTGCCCGAAGGCGCTACAGCAGGGGGGTACAGCATTGACATAAACAAATCTTCATTTTTACAGCACACTTGCACTCGAGACAACTTGTTCCATTCTTTAATGGTTCTAACAAAAAAAATGATTTTGCGAATAGGCCCGTCCTGGTACGCAATTCCCTTATTTTGAAAACATGGTCAGTTCTATATGAACGATAATGAGGTTCCTTTTCAGTATTTCAAGTACCAGCAGACATGCCTGGGGAGGCCAGGCTCCAGAAAGCTCTGTTGGTGGTGCTGGGCTTCCGCACGCAGGGCAAGCTATCCCATTGCGAAGCCATGGAAGTAGCAAACCAGACTTAAACACTGGTGGTGTGCAAACTTGGTGTAGAGGCTTCTTCACCCTCAGAGTAATAGCACATTCCCGGTGTTTTGAAGGACAATTTCTTCCTGCAGTATAAAAATGTGGGCCGTTCTTGCGGGTATGTACAGTCTAAAAATGTGGGCCGATCTCGAAGATGGTGCAGCTGCCCCCTGCCCCCCCCCAAAAAAATAATAAGATTGACACAGTCCGGTGCTTCTCTTACTCCCCTCACAAGATAGCGAGCCATGCGCAGTGACTCCGTCCCATTCTCACCCCCAACTCACTCAGGAAGATGTTATTTTTGATCGACTTCAACTAGAGGTTGAATCAGCTTTTTTTTTAAACGACAGATTCGGGTTACCTGTAGATCGCTTGTTACAAATGGCTCGGATCCGAAACTGTCATCACGCACATCACATCACGCTATGTGTGGCAAAAGTGCTTTAAACTTCTTTTGTCGGGCGATCAGAGCATCCGTGAAATTCAGAAGTTAATTGTACTGCAACGTCCACTTGTCACAGTAAACCAGCACTGCTATGGAAGAATTTAAGAAGCAAACCGCAGGATAGGAAAGAAAAGGACGAAGAAGCTGTTTCTCTACATCTCCACCTAGGAGAATGTCACTTCCATGAATAAAGACAACTTGGACTTCTTTTCTTCTTGAAATCAGATTACTTGCGCATATCTGCGAATGTATACTCCAGCCGACACCACTTGAAACAGTCCTAGACTTACTACACACATAATAGTATTCTGCCAGTTATCACGTCATTGCTTTGCATTTTTATTGGTATGTTTAATGTGAATACCGAAATGCAATTGTTTCATTGGGTGTATTAACATTTTTGTGTTGTTAGGGGTGAGGTAGGCGAGGTCTACCTAATGTAGCAGATGGGGTTTTTTTTTCATCTATCACTTTCCGGTATGCTCTCATACTTCTCATTTTCAGGCAATTTTTACCTCTACTGCATTTAAGTCACTACATTGCCAATTCCTCATTTACTTTGTAGGTTAGCCTCAGGGTGGATGAGACAGAAGTCGAGTACGTCCTTCAAGACAAAGCTCTTCTAGCAGCATGCCTCAATGACAGTGCCATGCTGTGAAGCTTACTGAAGACTGTTATGTAGCTGTCATCAGAACCTTGGTGTGATTGTTTCAATTGTTTTCGGCCCTTCAAGTTTTGTGTGTTGATGTATTTGCTCATTTGCTTTATATCATACTATGGCACGGCATGTTGAAAGTGGCAGCTGAGATTATTTTATTTTGGTCCTCAATCACTGTTCTCTCGATGTCATACACAATATTCTTTCTTCAAATACTGTCGCTCATAATCTTATTATGTGCACTCATATTCATTTGTCAATCGAAGTCAATAAAATTTTGCTCACTTACAGCAGTATGAAAAGTTGTCAGTTATTCATTTTCTGGAACAGCACAAAAGGAGCCGGACCTGAAAGAGGAACAAACAGGCAAGTGCATTCTTTTATCAGAAATTTTTCTGTGCACCGTTTGCCTGATGGGTTGGTATAAAATGCATCACTCATTCTTAGTTAATGGAGGTGCTCATTGAGCTTGCATGTTAATTTGCCAGAAAAGCATACTAGATAACAAGGAGGTTTGGTGCTTATTGAAGACCCCTGCATTGAGTTTCTCGAGTACAATTAAAGCAGACCCAAGTATGTATGTTTGTATCATGCGACAAATGTTGGATGCAGTTAAGCTTCGATCTAAGTTGATGGGCTCCGAGACTTGTAACGCAATGGCAGCACTGAGCACTGTAAATAATATTTATTCAAGAACAAAAACTTTGCCTAGATATGCTTGTAGTAGAAAGAGAGCTCAATGAGCGTGTCTTCTATTCCTTAATTGCAGACGCAAACTGCTAATATTTTGGATCCATTATTTGGACTAAGACTCGACAGCCATGCGCATCGAAAAAAACATGGACGAAATGTTCTGTGCGCTTCGAGATTTTCAAACAGCCTTTCGAAACAGAAAAGCGCGTAATATATAGTTTGGCAGACAGGTGGCTTTCGTTCAATTCTAGAGAAAGGTGGGTGGCCCAGTTCTTTACGCGAAAATTGAGGCGCACGTAGCTCTGCTTAAGTACTACATAACGCGAGGCAGTACATTATTGAGCCTCGCCGTTGCGCCTGCAACTACCTCGTTAATTTGATCCAACCGTGGTCTTGGCTCGCGTTAGAAGTCGGCACTTTGAGAATGGGTTTTTCTGAGGCTGTGCTGCGCTAGTCAGGGGACGTATTCTGGGACGATCATTTTCGGCGATAGTATCGCCATCAGGCACGCGCTGATTGGCTGATTGAGCACTACGCGATAGTATCGCCGAGGAGATCGTCGCAGAATACGTCCCCATGTTTACAGTTTTAACAATCCGCGCTCACGCACCGGGGACCAATGGGGGACCCGCCATGCGTCAGAAGCGTATCGCCGCAGCGCGGCTGTACCCGGTTTGGGTCGAAACCGGATATCACGTGGGGTGAGCGAGGTACTCCCTGCCCCTAGGTAGGCGTGAAAGTAGCTAGGGAATGATTCCTCGGCCATGCCTGCCATGTCCCCAGACCCTGTGTGCCTAGAAGCATCCGCTGGCGCAACACACGCATGCACGTTGCGCGGGAGCGGCCGCATACAAGACGCCGCCGACAAGAATTCGCGGTGAGAACGTCGTCGACCGCATTACCGCCAACCCAAAGGACTGCGACCTCAAGGTACAGTCAACCACAAAAGTTTGCGGACCACGCGAGCGCGTGGCCAAGAGCCTCTTCGCGACACTTCCGCTACGTCACCAGCGATCGACAGCAGCGCTACGTTGAAGACGCATCCCTCCTTAAATCTATGGCCTGTTTATTTTCGCACTGTGCGCAAATATTTTCTACCTATCTCTTTCAACGTGACGCGCTCTTTGTTAGCCAGGGCTACTTGCTTATATTTTGAGAGCAGAATATCAGTACAAGTAATCAGACAGCGTATTCTTCGGCTGTTATCAGTTCTATTTTCGCGTAGCCACGCTGTTTTTTTTTTTTTTCGTGAGTGCGTGAGTGAGCGGTGAGGCAGCCGTGGGACACAGATGCTTAGTCAGTAGGCAGAATTTTTCCGTTCCTCCCCCATCGCTAAGTGACAGTAGCGGCCGGGATTTGATCGCCTGCGCCCAGGTTTTGCTGCGCAAAGCCCGAACCACCGCGCTGCTATAGTGGTTACATTTAGAAAAATAAGAAATAATCGGGTGCGATGACTCTTTTTATAACCCTTTGCGACACTGCGTCCTCGTTTGGGGACTCGAACTTCGGAGGCGCGTCCCACGCCACGTGTTTCTTTAAATGACCTAAAACTCAGTGTGCACATTCGTGTCCGCTTCCTGATGGGACAACTAGCGGTCAGTTAACTTCATTGTCCTGCGTATTGCTGCAGATGATCACTTTGCTGGAGACACTACCATGTTAGACAATCGTTCGACGTGCCGCGTTCCAAGACCAACGTCAAGAGTATTTTTTTTCTCCGGTCGACACGAATACAACCGAAAAAGCAAGTGTGCATGCGTTTCGGGCCTAATAGTTGATTCTTTTTATGCAAGCATTGAAGCTGACGGATTTCAGAATAATTAGATAATGAGTTATACGCTAATTAATTTTTTTACTGAAACTCGCACAAAACAGCACATTGCTTCGTCTTCTTTCTTGGAATGTAATAGTGAGCGTCTTGAAATGATGCCATGCGCATTTGACGCATTTGCAGACAGTGCATCATAATTCGTGTCTGAAGGGGATGAATTTATTCACAAGACATTTACAGAAGTGTCATGAAACATAGGTCTCTCAATGATCTAGTAGGAAGTGAAATGTCCGCCGTTTTCTAGCACCTTATTGATGCGTGTGGGCATCGACTCGTACAAAGATTCAGTAATCTCCGGTCGACCGCGCAGGCTTTCCCATTCTTGTGCGATCGCTTGCCACAGCGTATCGGCCGTGCGGCCGCGGTTGGCTCGTGTGGACAGCCGTTTCTTCAACATGCCCCAGACATTTTCTATGGGATTCTAGTCGGCGCCACATGGAGGCCACTCAAGCTGGCAAACAGCATGTTCTTCTAGCAATGACTGGACGATACGTGCTTTATGGATCGGGCTGCGGTCGTGTTGAAAAAAATAGCAGCCGTCGCTGAAGGGACCGTCCAGCGCATACGGAACGAGGTGTCTAGTGATGACGTCGCAGTACCGTGACGCAGTGAAGGGCCCTTCCAGACGCACAAGGGGAACAAGGACCATCTTTGCTGATTGCTCCCCACACGCTCACGGAACACCGTCCACTGGATAGAACACTCTGTGTGTAATTAGGCAGATATCTGCAAGAAATAGCATACAATTGGGTTCCAGCGGCGCGTCTAAAAATGTTGTGATTCCTCTTGCGTATGAACTTTATAATGCTGTTATAGAGTTGCAATAGAAAACGTGCAAACATCATTAGATAGTACTGAAAGACCCACTGGCAGCTTTTAATTAGCTTCAGAGTAAGTAGTACTATGAAACAATCGTTAATGTTTTCAACATAATACCACTACAGAAAAATCTCGTAATGTCCAAAAGCTCATTTTACGTGAAACATGTTGTGATGCAGAATTAGCTTCGTGAATTAACTGCCAATACACTGTAAACACACCTGCAGTTTAGTGGACGCCAAACCCGCTTCCGTTGGTCCCAGCGCGTGGAAAAAGTTGACTCGTCGCTAAAGATGACATCGCCCCATTTCTCTGTTGTCCAATCTTTCATTGCTGTAGCGAACATGAGTCGTTCTTGTAGCTGGCTGTCTGAGAGGCAGGGCTTCTGTGCTGCTACGAAAGACTGCAGGCCAAGCTCACTCAGCCTTCTTCTTACAGTCTCAGACGATACCGTGAGCGAGAGCGCTTCTCGGATATCCTCTGCACTTTGAAAAGGATCAGCCACGATGGCGGCCGTAATCAGGCGGTCCTCTTCCTCAGTCGTGGCCCTTGGACGCCCACTGCGCTCCATATCTGTGAATCTGTCATCGTCGCGGAAAGCTTGAATAATCCTATTCACGGCAGTCCGGCTCCTGTTGGTTCGGCGGCAGATTTCGCGCTGATGTATTCCCTCTATAAATAAACGCACAATGTGCCTTCTTTCGTCAAGTGGAACACGCAGCGGCATCTTTCCAAATAGGCAATCACCACGTGGCCTGAAGCAAGTCTACTACGTTTTCAGCGACTGATGCGAAGATGCGCCTATGTGTGAAAGAAAATTTTCTATGCATCCGCTTTTTCTTAATTTTTGATGACAGTGAAACACCTCCCTATCCTTTCTCTCAAGACGCAGAAGCAGCAACACTCATTGGACCAAGATGCTGCCAACCAAAGTGCGCCAGTAAACGTCGCGTAAAAAAATCGTCGCAGCGCTTCGTGAAACTTATCTACCCACTGGCACACCAGTCGACAAAGGTTGCAGTGATTGCTCCGATACTGCTATCAAGCCAGATATGTGGCGGTCTTATCGCAGACAGCGCTCTGCGTCAACACAACGAACTAACAATGTCATGCACGGGAATAAAAAATTAACAGGCAGGCGAGTACCAACAGGGCTCATATCCGGGAGAGCGCCCCTGTCGCCGCTAGGTGGCGTACCGCTAGGTGGCGCGGATAGGCAGTCTGGCACGCGCTCGCGTGGTCCGCAAACTTTTGTGGTTGACTGTACGTCTGCCGAAACTGCAACTTGTGACATAAAGCGGCGATGCACTTTCATTTTTTTTCTAATTTTAGGCCTTGCTCCTTCAGCTGTAGCACGACGTGAGCCCTGCCATTTCACTTTCAAGATACGTAAGCTGCTTCGACACTGAAAATGCCGACGCAATGGTGAGTTGGAAAAACCATCGCTTATTTACGCTGCCAATTCGCGTGCATGCGACCCATACCTTCTTCTTCTCCTTTTTTTTTTTTTTTTTTTTTTTTTTTTTTTTTTTTTTTGCGGCATGCGATTGAAGTAGAGACTGCGATCGTGACTTCATGGCCCTCGCATTGCTATCTTCTGCAACACCCAATCGTCGCGAGCTAACATATGTTTTCAAATTTGTCAGTGCTAGCGCATCTCTTGATGTGAGTGCAAGTTCGTGTCTTTAATGACACGTAAACAATGCGCTGATGTATGCACGCTGCATTGAATGATTTACTGTTTACCTTGGTCATTGATTACATAAAAAAAAAAGCTGCAGATATGTCCTTTGTAAAATCTGAATTACTTAAAATGCAATCTTACGAGCACTTGAAAAGAAAAATTACTGGCTGATTAGTTTTCATATTCTACTACACCTGCCCGCTTCACAGCGGCTTACGAGCCAGAAATGTATGCAGCAACAGTTTACATTAAATGTAATATGTTACAAGACGACAGTAAATAATCTTGCACCCAAATTGATCATGAACAGCAGCTGCTACAGGGGCGCAGATATTTGTACCAAATAACCATGTTCTCATAGCTGACAAGCGAGAGGGAAAATTTATTTCGTAGGAATGAAAAGCAGAGGTGAGCCTGAACTAGTATATTCTTGCCTGATACTCTGCTAAGGGGAAGGTGCAAAGGGGAAAAAAAAGTCTTTAAAGGTGTTGAGGAAAAAAAGGATCACATGTGCACAATAATCACATAACGCAGTGGTCTCTCTAAACCTCAAGTATAGTCCTGTGTTCTGCAAATAGTCTAGAACAGCACTCGTAGCTATTTCTTGCTGCAATGCTGTCACGGTAAGCACCCAGAATTTCAGCTTCTGATAATCTTTGCCTTTGTTGCTTGCGAGCACAGAGGGCACCATCTGCTGCTCTCGCAACTAGTAACAGATGTCGCAAAAATGTGCTGCAGAATCTGAGGCATGTGGCAGTATTTACAGTTGAGGGATAAGATTTTGTAACGATTCCTTTTCCAGTACTAATGGCTTTTTGCATTCGTGAGTGGTCAGAGTGACAGCGTGTTGCTCAGGGCCGCGATTTTGTAGCAATGCCTTATGACTTATTCTATAATAGTCTTATCATCCACTGCTCACGGCCGGCTGAGCCCGTTGATAATGCCAGTGGACCGTCGCTCTGACCACTGACAAAGCGCGAAAAGGCATTATTACTGGGAAGGCATCGCTACAAAATACCGGCCCTGACCACACATGAATGCGAAAAGGCCGTGCTATAGAATTGTGGCTCAGTCTGTCAGTATAACCAATGAGATGTGCATAGCATTGAGTGAAGGCAACATGAAGACGAATTCAATAACGCATGCTTGCTTGTCTCTACTTTGATCTTAAATGGGAAGTGAACAACTTCTCATAATTTCTTCATTATTTTTTAAAACAAGTTGTATAATGTGCCCTAGTTTATCGCACAATTATGTCCAACATATTTTAGATGCAAGATCTTGTAGTGTTGGGTCTGTGGAAAACAAAACAACGCAGGAAAATCTCAGCGCATTTTTATTTAAGCAATGTTTTGACACCTTAAATGGCATGGCCATCTTGTTCATTGCTTTATATTCGTTACCTCTGGTGCAACGCGAGTTGACTTGGAATTAGCATGGACGTAGCATATATATTTTAAATTGTGCCTGGTGCATGACATTGTGAAAAACCTTGAATGTGAACCCGCTACAAACAACATACTGGCACCTAGCAAGAACACTCAACCGTCTACCTTCCCACACATTTTCCTGAAACAGTTTGCACACATTATTCAAAATTGCCACACCATTCCAATCATAAGTGTTTCAGGATATATACGACACATTTCATTTGTGTCAGCAACGACACTAGTGGAAAACCTGACAGTCAATCTGTCTCTAATAAAGAATCCGTGTTGCTGATATCTGCACAATAACTGAGATCTAGGGGGGTATTCTGTAAGAGTTCACCTGGACTGTCCACTTCACCTGTCGCCATTGGCTCCAGCTTCACGAGCGCGAAGGAGACTGGCTGGCACCTTCGTGCTCGTGAAGCTGGCGCTAATGGCGACAGCCGAAGTGGACAGTCCACTAGGTGGACTCTTACAGAATACCCCCCCCCGTCCCTGGGCCAGGATAATATAGATTATTCCTTCCGTTCGATTCTATACCACTCTTATCATCCGCTGTTCACTGCCAGAAACTCGCCAGTTCTAATGGGTATAGGTGTCCCCTGGCCCAGTGCTCGGCACCTTCTACGAGTTCTCATCTTGCAAGGGGCCCTCCAAGGGTTAAAGAAAATGGGTCTGGGCTGCTTCCACGGCAGCAGTTTCCTGTGTGGCATCCTAATGCAGCTGTTAGGTGGGGATGCCCTTGGATTGGAAAGAAACACCCCTTTCCAAGTATCCCGTAATGGCTGAGCACCTGACCGGAAGCACAGTTATACCTATTTTACCGGTGGGTACCAGGCGGCAGCGCTACTCAGCCTCCCACAGCAGTGGCAAATGCTCGTCTGGGTCACCATCGTTGTGGTGAGACAAGGGGCACCTTTCAAATCTCTATAGCGCCCCTTTCGACATGAAAACTCCTACAAACAACTGAGCACCAAGCCGGAGGACATCTCTACCCAATAAAAATCTGATAGGTTCCCAGTGGCACTGGGATTCTAACCAAGTACCTCCCTGCATACGAGGAAGACGCTCGACCATTTCGCCACCGCTGCAATACTTGTGTCCTGCCAAACAGATCCGCTGAGCACCTTGCCCAAGAGTGCCTTACTCACACTGGGTGTAGCACCACATACTGGCTTGCAGAACCACCATCCATGACCAGGTCGCTACAAATCCTGTACCCATTCACGTCAAGTCATCCTCAGACCGAAGTCCTCCTAGCTAGCATGATGGCCCACCCTGCTATTGTCACCTTGTTGGTCTCGTTGTGGGCTAGACCCATGTATATCGAGTAGGTGGGGGCATAACTCCCCGAATGTGTCCTGTGAAGGACACCTTTTTCAAGCGCTGTGGTGCCAAAGCCGCAAGCACCATATCTGCGCATGTGGAGCATGTATCGAAAGCCATGTGCTTTGCTGTTATGCCATTGTGATAGTACATATCACAAATAAGATTATGCAGTAACATAAATGAGAGCTTTAGATTGTGCTATCGAAGCATTCAGGAGTCCCTATCTTTTAGTATGTGTGTGGTTGCGTGCCCAAGCAAAAAAGCATTATAGCTTTGCATCCCCAAATGCAAGCAAGCCACACGCACTCGCAGCACGTAGTCAAGGTGGTGGTAGCATTTTTTAATATATAAAGCTAACCATAGAATTGCAAATAAAAAGACAATAGTTTCATGAAAATAGTTTATTTACATGCAGTTAAGTTGGCCCAAGTTGGAGCCCGGGGGCCACATGCATGACACTAACGCAGGTTGTTTATTCTTTCACAGCTGACGTCGTTTGGGTTCTTAGAACAGTGACCGGGACCGCTAGGGATAGTGCACTTCCACTGCGGTGTCCAAGATATACGGTCATTTAACGGAGAAGCGTACATAACGAGAAGCGAAGCAGCCACCTCACCGCGCGCATATCACTCAGTGGCATATAGGCGCATTCTTGGGGGCTAACATAAACACAGGCACTGCCGGGGGTGGCGGCATTCCCTTTGCGGTGTGGGAGACAGTTTACGTCGTCTAGCATACGTATGTAACGGGAAACTTGACGGCAATGTCATGCTCAAGTGTGATTCTGCGGCATGTCCAGGGTTAGTGGCTCGAGGGGTGATTTATGTGTTCGCGGGGCTTGCCATTGCACCGGGGCAACTGCACTGAGGCGTGTGAACTTCAAGCAAGAGGGCCATGTGGTGTTCGTTTAAGTGATGTTGGTCTGCGTGTTCCAAAAACCGGACTAGAAAATGGGGGCGGGTACAGCGTGTATTGTTGATGATCCCTTAAAAAAGTGTGTAGAGATGAAGAGGGAAGGAGCCAGCCGATAATCAGCCGCCGCTCGTCGATGTATGCTACTTTGTCCTACAATAAACCGATGTATTCCTAAGTTGGCCTCCCTGAGTGCAAAGTGTCACCGGACGACTACGAGGACTCTCTGAAGAATCGTCTGCCTGGAAGACCTGGGGGAGAAGAAACTTAACTCATGCTAAAGATCTTTGACAGGAAGCAAACAATGTATACATGCATAGGTGGCAATTAAAGCTGAGCCAAACCAATCCCAAAGGCTAGAAATTTTACCGTCTGGCACAGGATGTTTGCTGTGGAAGTGCACCGTGATCAGCATTTTGTCGCCTTCATTTCTCGGAAGATGACGTCAACATGCATTGTGAAATGCTGTCATCAGATTGAAAAATCAAATCGTGTCGGCCTGTTCAGCGCCGATTGTTTTATGAAAGCATGTCTTGGCTTGCTTCGTCTCAGTTTGCAATGTTTCAGCAATATTTCTTCTAAGTCAGCCACCCCAAAGAACCAAGCACATGTTAGGTCCTGCAGGTGCGCAGTGCCGCTTGCATCCTTTAATCTAAAACTCTTACGTTTACAGCAAGAACATAAGCGCATCCCTGAGTGTTGCCACCATGGAGTAATCGGCTTACATGTATTAATTTTGCATCATTTTTGGTGCTTAGCAGGGTCATAGGGCTGTGGGACCAGATTTAGTCCAGATGCAAGCAAAACAATGCAACTTAGAACAGAAAGCTGAGCAAGCTGGTAAGGGTTCACGCATTGTTTGAAAGGTTAGGCATAGAAAATATCTCTTGTGGCCATTTCTGATGCCTAACCCTTCAAACGACAATAGTGGCCTTGGGAACACACCACAATGTACTATCGACCAAAAGTTTACAGACCAAGGGACCTGACAAAAAGCTGAATGTCTCCGCAGCCTGGTATTCCCATTTCCCGCCTCTACTGGTATATGTGAACAACATTGTGATGTGCGGTTTTACTGGCTACTTTTAAAGGCTGCTCGGATATTAAGCGTTTGCCGAGAGTCCGTAAACTTTTTGGTCGATAGTACTTTAGCCATAGTCTTAGTACTATGACTGCAAAAGATGCCTGTAAAACTGCAACTTTCATGAGTAAATTTCATGATGGACTAGGTTTTCATGCAGTTAATCTTAGAAGCCTGCCATTGTGTTTGCTATCTACATGTGTGCCGCCACCATTCTTATTGAACACAAGCTGTAGCAGGAAAGTGCATAACCGGGACAGTTGGTATAGGTTCATCCGTTGTTTGAAAGCGCAAACGCACAATGAAGAACTTGCACTCATTGTCTCGTTCAGACTGTTCTTTTTGTGTTTGCAGTTCCAAACAACCATGAAGCTATAGGAGCTCTGAAGTAATGGAAAATTTTTTCATATTTTTTTAAGCAAAAGGATTGTCTTGTAGCAAGTATGCTTCGGTCAATAAGGCATGTGCCATATGTGTAGAATCGGCTCCACCTTGAAATTGTTCATTTCCACTGCTTGCTCAATTATCTGCTGATAATGAACTGTAACTTTGGGTCGATACAAACCGCGCATTGAAGTTGAATATGCCTTGAGCTTGGGAAGTAATCCACTAGACAAAATATAATTGTGACCCCCCTATGGTGGCTCCATGGATGTGGTGTTCTGCTGCTAAGCAAGAGGTCGTGGAGATGGCAGAGTTCTTACGGGCAGCCTACAACACAAAAATGCAGTAAAGCGGAGCCTTGTTTGCATACTGCGGTTTAAAATTAGACTACGCAGTGACACGCACAAGCTAGAAGTGATACTAGCGCAGATTTTATGTAAACAATTTGCTACATCTGTGCTTGGAAAACCAGTGAAAAATGCGCATGAACGCGATCCGACACGCTTGCACGAGACAAATAGGCATAGTCAAATGACCGATGGTTGACATACTCGCTAAAAAGGGCCGAGAACAAAACTTGAATTTGTAAAGATCCACCGCGTTCTGTGCACGTTGACACGGGAAATCCATTGTGTTGTCACTGTTCTAAAGTTCCCTGGCTTTATCGGGCATGCGTGTGCACTCCTTAGAAAATGCTGACAGAACTCTGCTACTTCGTCTTTAGCTTACCTTCTCTTACTCTGGAAGGGTTGCAGCAACACACGACAGTGTACGAGACCATTTATTTGGTGCACACTTGCAACAGTATGCGCATTCTTGTCCGCGCTACAGAGTGCACCAACAAGACGTGCTGCCCGGTCGCTGCCATTCGTGCGTATTGAATGCACACAGCATGAGCTGCAAGTTATATGGCTTTAACTGTCTTTTTTTTCCACCCACTTAGGTGCATCTGAACAGCTAATGGATACCATGCCCACTCTGTAACGACCAGTGCTTTTAATGAAACAGCACGGCGGAATAAAGTCAACCACGTGAGGCACCTCAGACAGCATATGCAGTGGGTTGTGACGGATTCAATGATTTCATCAGCATTTTCACTGGATGCAAGGCTGTGAATCTCTTGTATGATGCATGTGTGGAAAAGAAACCCAACATCCGGTGCACATGCCTGCTTGAAACAGTCGGGCATATCCCATTAGTTGAGTGCCCCTGTGTCGGCATTTGCTGATGTGATCCCAGCTATCTTCACCCATTACATTCTGCTGAATTTACTGCAGCCACCCTTTGGAAAAATAGCACATGGCAATTATTTCAAGGTAATTAGTTCTCCCATACAGAAAAAATACCATTAGCAGTACTCGTGGATGGGATAATCTGCCACTTTGCAATGGTGGCGAGCATAAATCCCACTAGCTGTAGTAACACCAGTTTTGACATTAGGAAGCAACTTTCTTGCAGCTAGACTTCATATGTACTATGTTTCGTGCAACGTCAGTGTTCAGAATAAAAGCATTTGACCACTGCAAACTGTCGTTTTTTTTTCTTCTAGACGTACATATGAACACATTCTTGATATAAAAAGACATGCAGGGCTGTATTACAGCACAGAAATGTTTGGACAATTCAAGCTCATTAATTCAGAATGTAAGTTTGAAAATTCTAAGGAATCAAACCATTCTGTTTTCAGTGCACTGAAGTACACAAAGTGCACTTCAGCCACCAAATGCAATTGACAAGGTTGATAACATTTATGAGTTATGACGGCACTGCAGTTACCTTTGTGTTGGCAAGCACGCGAATTTCAGGATCTGCAAAAAATGGAATGTGCCTTGCACCTGTACAGGACATTTCATGCAACAATCAAAAAAGGCGTTGCATACATATTTGGCCAACAGGCTTCTCAGAATAGCTTTTTGCACAGCACTTAGTTAATATAATTTGTTATGCAATGCTTTCTTTAATATTTGTTTCAGGACATAAGTTGTACTTAAAAAATTTTGAAAGCTGTTCCCAAACACCGAATGCAAGCTGAAGAATGTGTTCACATACAACCACTTCAGGGGGGGCAACCTTTTTCTGGTCACTCAAGACCTCAAAGACTGCTGTCAGGGAGGAGTGTTGCAGTGGGTGAAAAGTGAAAAAAAAAAAAAATGAGCGAACACTACACAAGCGCTTTATACCTGTTCAAGCATGAACTAACGCCAAGTACTCAAATTGCCATATTAACGAGGAATGTTGAAATCTTGTGCATCAGGCATTGTTAATTTTTTACAAGATGCCTCAATCACACTGGTGAGCTTATGCAGTTTTTTTTTAATTTGTCACCAGAAATGCCCACACTGCTATCCGTCACTCCTATTCCTTGAGCGGACAGCAGACACAGATTACTGCAAGTCAACGATTCTGACCCGAGAGCTTGGGCTCAATTTTTACCAATGTGCGAAATTTTAGAAACCGATTGATGGAATCGCTATACTAAATAAATGCCACAAACATATTCAAAATGGTATGCTTATTGGAGAGCATACATAAAAAATATGTAGTGCAGGAGAAATTTGGTCTCGCTGCTCTGCCAGAATTTAGTTTTTTTTTTTCAAGTGGTAATGATGTAAAAAAAAAGAAGTGAACATGGCTTTTGTAGCTGGTGGGACTACAATTACACCTAACTACCATCTGGGATTAAAATTATTCATGCAGGGGGGCCTCAGTGAGGTACATCTCAAAACGAGGTATTGCACCGTAGTCGAGAGTTCGACAGGATAGTCTGGTCAGGTAAGATCATTGTTAAATATGGACGAAGTCATTGACCATGGCCGAAACAAAAATAAAATAGCGTTTCGGTATCCACAGGAATCCCTTGTTCATAAAGGAATGTCTGCTGAGAAGGTTCTTGATGGTTCTTAAGTAGCATTGAGTGCATGATGCAAAGTTCGGAAGTACATGTGGTTTAAAATGTTAGATGATCTATTGATTGTTTTACTTGTTTGAATTATTAGTGATTCGAGATGGAGCCTTATTGTCCATTTCTTCTCTGTGGCCACGATGCGGGCGTTGTACTAGTTTATCTTCTGACTCGTCGTCTCGGCATGCTCTGCGAGGGCATTTGTAACTGTGTGGCCTTTGGCGACATTTTTGTGCTGCTTGAGACGCCGCCAGAAATATCTGCTAACAAGGGATCTATATGGATCCTGAAACATCATGCTATTGCATTACAGCTGTAGTATGTGGACTTAGCTTCCTTCTCCAGGTTTGGTGCTAAGTAGACATAAGTAATCTCTTGCACAACTGTGGCACAGAGAAGGCAAGCACACAGAACAGCTGTGACATCAACATATGGGAGTTTATTCTTGTAGGTCAGCGGGACCCTAAAAGACATTTACCAAATCTTGGTTGGAAGGTAGAGTCGATTGTGTCCATGCAAAGAGTTTTTGACATGTTAAAATTCAAACGTTAAATTTCATACTTCTTCGTACATATGCTCATACTTCCAATTCTATTTGCACTGTGACACCGACAACCTCTCAGTATTTAGTGAGTTGGAAGCAGTTGCGGGTATGGATATGCTGAAATGTGAAGCAGTGACTTTAATTTCAATCAATAAATAAAGAAAGCTTAATTCATTATCGTGTATTGCTTGAACACATTATTGCCATTAGCACAGCGTATACTTAACATAAAATAGTATCTACAATGCAACATTACATGACACAACACATTTAGCATAAGCGCAAGCATCTACACCAAAGCTTCGTATCCAGTGTTTCTCACAGAGCACTGGAGCCTTCCAGAATGCTCTCAAATAGAATGGAGCCCGAGAAGCTAATGTGATGCAGACATAGCTTTAGTGTAATGTGCACTTGCCAGGTTCTACTGTGCAAGTGTATGAACAGCTGAATACAGTTAATGAGTCAGCATTACAAAGAATATTATTCTGCATACGGAAGCTGGTTGTGGTGATAATTTTTAGTGAAAAGTGTGGTGACAATTGTGTGCGTTGGTTTGAAGAGGATAGCAGTAGGGCAAAGCTGCGAGATTGTAAGCACGCCACAGCCTTGAGTCTGGCCTGGTGGAAGAACGAAGTGTTCAATAAAATCTCGGCATTCGAATGGTAGGACTTGGATAAGGCCAAGATGGAAGTACTCCAGGGAATAAAATGAAATACCTAAACTGAAAAGCAAGTATCTTCGCGTACGTTTGGCAATTTATTCGCTGCAGATCTACGGCCTCCTAATGTTGATTACATTCGTGACCGCAATATCGTCGACTTGTTAGTTTTCCATGCACCTGCCAGTATCGTAAGTAGCAACAGAATACAGACATTTAGCACATAAGTTTACAAACGAAGTAGGCCCACCATTGATCCAAGTGCTTACGTGAGTGTGGAAACTCCGCGACAGACAACAGACAAAACGGTAGGAGGGCTAAGCGTCAGTTGACGACACGTATTCTCAGGTGCTCATATCGCATGAGGAAACTCATGGACAGTGAATAGTCGTATTTTTAACAGCAGCAGAAGCGTAGTACTCGTCAGATGTCCACGGGAAAGCAGTTGCCCATCAGCCTCATCAATTGCCTCGAATGCACACATCGACAAGCAGTCGTTTTCTTGACCACACTTACTCGTATCTGCAGATTTCGCGAAGCATTCTCGCTTCATTCAACAAGTTTAGAACACGAATTTTGCAGGTTGCTCGGAGCATGTCTTACCTGACCCAGTCATAGAATAAGAAGCCAGACGCAGTGGACAAGCATTGCCGGTCAAAGCAATATTCATACAAAAATCAGTAGCGGAATAAGCCGCTGCACTTGCACACGTGTTAAAACACGTTCAGAAGTTTAGAGAATGCGTAAAAATACTGAAAAGAAACCTCACTTTACACTTCAATCCGACTTTCTGTTGCCGCCATTACCGTGTTTTGCTCACGACTAGTGTCCATGGCGATGCGGCCGCCGCTTCGTGCTCAGAAGTATGATAAAAAAGTAAAAGTAAAATGATGCGCATTTTTACACATAAAATAGGTTAAGTACTTTTTTCCCAATATAATAATACATAAGGTATTGTATATGTTATGCAGACTATGTAATTTTCAGTGCAGATCATAACTTCAAGGCACAGTACTTGCTTGTAGTGCTTAATCAAGCACTAATTAACAGTTTAATTATTTGCCACAGCGCACATAATGCAATCACACAATTTGTGTCAATCGGTACTTCAGACCAACACCAGTTATATACTGAAATCCCCAGCACTATGAAATACAAACAAAATCAGTGAGAAATCTCGCATATTATTTTCCCCAAAATTTGTAGGCAATGCTGGACAAAACTGATGAATGCCAGCATATCCCGGTTTGGGGAATGAATGTGCTATACCTACCGGCTTCTCTACCTGAAGAACTGACACACTTTCAATCATGTACCACAATGATTCTGCATTCAAGGCCTTCATCAAATGAATCCATGCAGGAGAAAGCAGAGACAAGCCCGAGCTGCTTGAAAGTCATGAATGACATCAACATTATGTTGCAAGCTGTTCGTGAAGTGCAAGACATTAATTCTGCCCCTTTGAAAGGAAAGATCCCGCTTCGCAACAGCTTTATTAACAATGTCATAGAACAGACAGGCAATGACAATTTCAAAGCAGAACAGTAATCAATAAAGAGCTACCTAGAGTCCTTTTGTCTAACAAACTCAGAAGTATTGCCATATAGAAGTTTAGAACATGGTTGCTTCCACTAATGTGGTTAATCTAACGAATAGAGCCACCAAGAAAAGAGTATAGACATGTCGGACCTACAGTCAAGACAGCCAAGCTACGAATTGTCGAATTTGACTGCAGTTTTTATGAGTGGCATCCCTCTTAGGATCTCTATGTGGAGTCTCTACGCAACAAGCAGCGACTTAACATTGGCAATTTCAGCCACGGGAAACGGTTTATAGAGTTTAAGTCACCATCCCCCCCCTCTCTCTCACAAGTGTGTAGGAAAACTCACCATCAGTGGCTTCACAGACTGAAAACAAATTCCAGTCTGCCAATTACTCATTTACTTCACTTAAACTTTACTTTAGCAAACAGTAAAGGTATACTCGGACATTGCAGAAAAATAGTTATGAACATACGCGTCAGATCTTCAGTTGAGCACCTTGTTGTGGACAGCTATAGCTATGGAAAATACCTGCCACATGAAAGTATAACTTGAAGTACTGAAGACAGAGGTCTGCAGCACAAAGTAATTGCAGAAAGTAAGAAAGTGAATAACCAACCAACCACCCAAAGGAATACAAGGGAAATGCAAGATTGCAACACAGATGTTTATACCTACCCACAGCTCATCTAATGCCCAGTTTAAGCAATACTAAAGAAGCTTGCTTACTCTGGCTTACTGGCATGCTTCTTTCCGCACGGAAGCTTGGGCTTTTGGGAAGAAATGCGGGCGCAAAGCTTAGACAACTTTAGGGGCCGAGAAAACCACCCGTACTGCGTTGCATGGTGGGCGTCGTATATGAAATTCCGTTGAGCTGTGGCAAGTCTTATACAGGCCAAACAGGCCGCTGTGTTAATGACCGCCTAAAAGAGCATGTTTTATTGATTAAAATGGTGTGGGTTCACACCTGCCGTTCCATTGTTCCTCGCATGGCTGTGCTCCATGGTTTGACGACACGTGTGGTAGGAAGAAGCAGAGTAGTGTTAGCACGTGAATTGCTCGAGGCATATCACATAAGGAAGAAGGGTGATGGTTGTATCAGTGTGCCCTTTGTTGACCTCTACAAAAGTGAATGTTCGTTTTTAGATAATGCAGTGAGGTAGCTTGTGACACGTGCTGCACCATGTCTTTGTGCACATATTTTTTTGGAAATAGATATATTTTGGTGATGTGCTAGAACTAAAACTAGTTGAAAGTTTGGCACCCTATCCTGTCTCCTTTTTGGCTTTACTTTTTTTTTCAACCTTGCACCACAATTCATGCGTTTAGCTATGCACCAACTCACCCAACGCACTGCCCTGCAAAACTTGAGTTGTCTGTCTCCGTCTTCTTTATCTGTGTGTGCACGCCCCACTTTCTTCTAATAACATGAAAATATTTGCGTGCTTTGCATATATATATATATATACCATGCACAACTTTGAGAGCACTGCACAGGACACAAAAATCGCTATACAAACTGCCTTGCGGCAATGTTATTTGTACAAGGTCAAACTAACTAGCAGATGTGAAAATGCTGACACTTTCGCAACTGGAACTTCTTGGAACTGTGAGAGCAGCCGAACTGATGTCACTGGAAGGAACTTGCAGGTGTCTATGACACATGGTTTCTGTTGGATTTATCACCAGTTTTTCAGTGGAATAATTCAAGCCAAGAAAAAATGAAGACCTTTGTTGTAAACGGAGTGAAGAATATTCGAGTTTAAGCCATCCTGATCACATTAGTTGCTCAAAAGAATCAAACCCATGTGACATGATTAACTGAGGTACAGCAGGAAAACGTTTTTAAGAAGGGCTTCTCTATTGAGAAAGAGCTCATTGGCTGTATTAAAATAAGTAATTTTGTCCTCATCATTTGTGCTGCATGTAAGCATGAAGAACTTGAGCCATTTACAATGTTTACTCAACAAAATTCAGTGGGGAGCACAACAGCTTAAGAGGACCAGAGATCGGATTCTGCATGTGATGATTAAAAGTCCTGACCTCTCTTTGTTCCCCTCGAGTAAGCAGTTTGTAAAAGAGCTTTAACATCACTGAATTGGCCTTCCATTTGATGCACTACTAGATAATTGAGTATGAGCAGCCCTTTCTGCATGGTAGCCACAAACAGCAAAATAGTTTTTGATTGTGAGGGTGTAAGCATGCACAATTAAAGAGTGTATGCTGACTATGTAGTGATATTAGTTAATGAATATTGCAAATGCCTCTCAAATTTTGAAAGCAAATGATGCTGAGATCACCCTCATGAGATATTGTCCATATAAGGGCAACGTCTGTGTTACAGCTCAGTGTAACCATTACCTGGTTGACAATCTTTTGTACTGTGACACCTGTTTACCTATTACTGCACTATATTGGACAAATTTTCGCCCGACTCCAATGTACTACATCTATACTATTCCTGCAGATATCCCCAAGACTGGCTGTGTTATAAATGTGAGTCATCTCAAGACATGCTAACATTTGGATTAACAAAAACATGGCTGCACTGCTGCTCTGGGACCTTCTGGTGCACAAACTTAGGCATGCCGTGTTGGGATTTTATCAGCGGGAAATATTTAGCACTCAACATTTTTGTCATTCAATGCAACAACATTCGATTTAACTAAACACGAGCACTAGTTTATTCGGTTTGCTACACAGTCTGCAACACCGCAGCGGTAATTCACTCAAGAGAAGCTGCAAACGTTTAACAGCGCCCACCACACATTTACTCACATTAAACACGATTTTAAACACCTTGTATACAGTCATCGACCGAAACCCTCGGCTCACGGTTTTGTGCATTCTCGTAGAATATCTGAAAAAACAAGAAAGACAACTAACGAACCCCATTATACAGCGTAATTTTACCTTTCGCGTTTTCTAACGACAAATCCACGTACTCGGGAACTTGTACACACGTCGTCACGCTGCGATTCTTTCGGTCTCAAACACTTTCCAACGAAGGGACGTCACCGCATGCCTCATTTGTCACCCCTCCACATGTTTCTTGCAGTGATCTCAGATGTTCTTGCGTTGAGTAAAGTGTTTACTCTAAAACACGCGGCGATGGCTGACGCACTTAGCCGT